>NW_009703749.1:0-3250 GCF_000703405.1 Apaloderma vittatum | reverse complement strand
CGGGACTCGTGCAGCCGAAGAGAGAGCAGCCTCCCACGGCAAGCAGAAGCCACCGTCCTGCTCTCGTGTGCTGGCCTGCCAGGGTCTGCAGCGCCGGGAAAAATAGGGCGATTCCCCTGCAATCTTCCTGCCCAGCTGTTTACGAGCTGCGGATTACCGCTGTCACATGAGCTGCTTTACAGCAAAGCCAAGCTGTCTTCATGAGCTGAGAAGGTCACTGGGAGACAGGGGCCTGCAGGGACAAACACGCCGCCCTCTACTTCCACTGAGATTTCCTTCCCCAAGGGACATCATGCGGCAAGAGAAGCGTTCCCGACTGATCAGAGGTCAACGAGAAGTGGTTTTATCTTCAAGGCTTCTGCCCAGCCATCGTTGGGACTCACCCGGTGAAAGGGGAGAGGTGGGATACCCCCAGGGGTTAGTCTCACATCGTGCATTTACTAGGCCGCCGTCAAGGTGCTGGAAGAGCCCTGACAGTGACAAATTCACCTTTTCTTCCTTGTGTGGCCACAGGTTAAGGCACCTCACCATTTTTTCGGACCAGGCCATGCAAGTGTCACCAGCCAAAGGATGCCAAGGTGGAGCTGCATCTCCCCAGCTCTTGTGCAACCTGCTGATGCCTCAAAGCACAAGCGAATCAATCGTACAGCCAGAAATGTTGTCTTCTTCAAACCCCAAATCTAATGGCTGAACTTCAGGGCCAGCAAGGAAGAACACGTTTCACTTGGAAAGCCAGAAGTTTGAAGGTCCAGTGCGGCCACTCGGGAAAACGAATTAAAACCTGCCGCCTTCATCATTCTGCCACAGGCAGCTCTGATGGACAATGAGAACGTTTCTGCAAGTGAGACCGCTCACAGGCTCAGTGGTTGCAGGATGGGGCTCTTTACTATGCCCCAGAGGCACAAGACAGATGGGGTTGTGCTTTTAGGCTTTAAAACCAGTCCCTGCTACAGAGATCCAATGTACAGCCACAGAACGATCCTCTAGATGCACTCAGAAAAAAAAGCAATAGAGGAAACTCAAGAGGTCAGACCCTGCTAAGGAAGCAGCTGAGGCTGTTTTCAAAGAAGGGCAGAGCGCTTTTTAAGGCGAAGAAAACAAACGGCCCCTCGAGCAGTTTGGAGACGTCTGCTTGGTGTCGTGTGCCCGCGAAGCGGGAATGCACGGTCTGAAGGCGAGCGAGGGAGGCTGCGCTGAGAACAGAAAGTGCAAGTAGCTCTGCAGGGAAGAAACTTCGGTCTAATACACGAGACGGCGAGCTCTGCAACTAGAGAGGCGCGCAAATCCCGCCTCGATGTGCTGAAGGGGCGTCCTTGGGGAAGCCCCAGCTTGCAGCTTAGCTTCCAGGGTATTTCTCCTTCTAGTGGGGTGCTCGGCGGGGAGGGGAAGAGTTCACAAAACCCATCTCGTTTCGTGAGATGCCTCACACAGTAACAACAGCTTGCTGGGATTTCAGCCAGCTTCCCATTTGGATCAGATTGCACCCTGTGCCCGCTGACAGCCATTAAGAGCCTGGAGCTCATAAACTGCCCTCAGGTCAGGCAAGCCTCCGCCCCAGCACCCTTTTCCATAGCTTTCCAGCTCACAAACGGGGAGAGGGCGGCCTGATCCAGCCCAGCTCACAGCCACAAAAGGGTACCTGCCAGGGAAGGCAAGAACTGTGCCCTGCTGTCATGAAACAGCAGATTGCAGCCCAGTTCTGCCGTGACGTGGGGGTGCAGGGGGATTAGAAAGCCCCTCTCCATCTGCCCTGATTCAGTGTAATCACAGGCTGCTCTTTCAATTCCACGAGCCTTTGAATGGTGGAAGGGGTAAAAGTGGCACGGCACAGGTAGAAAAACCAGTGATGGCACCTCCAGCTCTGTCCACGGCCACAGCACTCACCTATTGCTAAGCAGATGGGGACAAGAGGATGCTATTTCTCTTAGCAGGAGGCCAGCTGCCTTGCAAACTAAAATCTGCACCAGAAGATGCTACAGCTGCTCCAGAGCAGGGAGCACTGCCCATCCTCAGCCCCAGGCAGCGAGGGGTCAGTTGAGATCAGTTGCAGAAGAAACAATGTCCTGCAACTCAAGATGCAAGTGTTGCTCCGCCGCGGGAAGCAGCTCGCCATGCCAGCATGCAAGGAGGGTAAGCTGGGACCTCTCGTGTGGGATTGTCTGGAGGTGCAGAAGGAGCAGAGATCACGGCAGCAGGATGAAGTTGTCCTTGGTTGTCTCCTTTGTCAAGTCAGAAGGTCTTCTAGAAACGGGCTACAATACCCGGTATCTCACAGGGCTCGAAAAGCCGAAGCAGGGGCTGCCACATGCTCAGCATCGGTTTGAAGAATCATAGACTGGCCTAGGCTGGAAGGAACCTTAGAGATCATTTAATCCAACCTCCCTGTTTTGGGCAGGGACGCCACCTCTCGACTAGACCAGGCAACACATGGGGACCGAGCGGGAATCAAACCCGCGACCTCGGTGTCGGTCATTATTGTCAGTACCGCGCTCAAACCACTGAGCTAAGAAGTTGTTATTACATGCAGAATCTATCACAGGAGAAGATCATCCTGGGAACTGAGAAAGGAGCAGCAAAGCAAAGCCTAGTTTTGATCCTGGCTTAATCCATCCAGTTCAACACTTACAGGTTTGGATGCTCAGATCCAGAGCCGAGCTCTGCGGGCACAGATGTGTCTGGCAGAAACGGCCAAAAGCTGCCTCCCTCAGCCTGATGTTGCCTGTGGTCCTTTCCAGAGTGCCACCACCCTAGTTGCGAAGGCAGCAGAAGCCCCACGGAGAAGCTCTCGCAGGTACAGCTCAGCCAACCGAGCCTCCGATCTGGGTTAGGCCAGGCATGGTGGAAAAGGCCTGAAAAAAATGACTTGCCGGCATCTGCGGTGGGTCAGGAGGGCGATGCAGAACTAAGCAGTTTCACAGAGCCCGTTTTCTCACTCCACCTGTGCCCTTTCCTTCAGGCCAAGAGCTATAAATAAAACAAGCACCACGCTGAGGATGGGCAGCTTGTCAGGAGAGCACCTCCGCACCCAACTTGGGGCCAAAGCTCCGATGCCCACACGGCAGCGCTACCGAGATTTCCTTGCAGAGATCACAAATCCCTCCAAGCCCTTCCCATCCCGATCCTTGGCCTGCAAACAGCAGCAAGCTCTCTCCACTTCTGTGTTTCCAGGCATCTTTAGGGAAATACGTGAAGGATACTGACTGCTGTTCCTTCGCTGCCAGTATTTAGGGACCTTATTAATATATAGAAA
>NW_009703748.1:2798-4845 GCF_000703405.1 Apaloderma vittatum | reverse complement strand
GGGGTCTCCAGGGGGGCTCACCTCTGTCCCTGCTTGTCTCCCAGGGAGTGGACGAAGGACCAGATGGGCTGAGGCTGATCTCGGACATCATCCACGAGAAACTGGGAATAGAGATGAGCGTCCTCATGGGGGCCAATATCGCTAACGAAGTGGCAGGAGACAAGTTCTGTGAAACCACCATTGGTAAGGAGCCAACGTCCCTCTCATTATCAGCCGTCATTCCTGATGAGCAGGAGGAGTCAAAAGGGCGAGTGTGGTGCAGCCCAAACCGTTGCTGCCTCGGGTGAGCTGGACTTTTCTCCTTGTGGAGGCAGAGACTCCACAGAAGCTGGATGAACTCATTCACAGGGTTTACGATGTGATTGCTCGCTTCACTAAAAACAGAGTTGTGTGTCTAAAAGTTCCTGGCAGCACAGACTCCAAGCATCAGGAGCCTGCCCAGCACAAATTAAAGGGGTGGACACTAAGACACTCTTTAGAAATTAGAGTTCCTGCCTTCATTTCCTTGGGCTTCAAGGGACGCTCACCTGGACCTCATGTTATTGCCAGCCAAAGCTGTTCAAAAGTTTATCTGGTGATTGTTCCTATCGTCCTCCACACTGTTTGTCAATCCCTGCACACTAGCCAAAACCAACAGACCAGTGTCCTGGATGAGAAGTTTCAAGATTCAGAGTGTCTCTATTTTAAACAAAAGTGAACATTCTGTGTAGGAGGTTTTAGAGACCGGAGAGGTATAAGCAGAGTATGTTATTGCTGCGAGCATGCAGACACGCTCTCACACAGGATGCTGCAGGAACAGGAAGGACAGCAGTCTCCAAACCTAAATTTGCAACCTCTGAAGATGCCTTTTATCTCCTGGGCATGCAATTTTTGTCTCGCTTGACAAAGCAGTAGGGACTGCCCCCATGAACCAGGTGATGTGTGCTTGGCGCTTTGTGGAGCTGCGAATGTTTAGTAACTGATGTTGGGTAATAAGTTACTCTCGCTGCGTGGGGTGCACTGCAGGAGAGCAGCACAGTCCTACCTTAGGGTCTTCTCCTCCTCCCTTTGTCTCATCAGGCTGCAGGAATATGCAGCATGGGCAGGCACTGAAGGAGCTGATGCAGACGCCGAATTTCCGGGTGACGGTGGTGCAGGAAGCTGACACCGTGGAGATCTGCGGTGCTCTCAAGGTGGGTGAGCCACTCACCGGGGTTTGCACGTCTTGGTTAGCAGAGGCCGTGGCTCCCTAGGGCTCTGCGGGGAGCTCTGTAGAGGAGGCCACCAGCTGAATGCGCGCCACTGGATATTGCACAGGGGCTCACTGAGACCGTTGGGTCAAAGACCAGGCTTTGGAGGGAACCATGGATGTGTCCTGTCCAGCTGCTTGGAGGGATGACGATCACTGACACAGCAGGGGCAGGCAGAAACCTGGGCTTGGGGTTACACAGGCAGCTCACAGACACAGCAAAGCCCTGAGCTCCGATGGGAACAGATCCCTCCATGCCGCTGCTGTTTTCCAGAACATCGTGGCTGTAGGAGCTGGTTTCTGTGACGGGCTCGGCTATGGAGACAACACGAAGGCTGCCGTGATCCGTCTGGGACTGATGGAGATGATTGGCTTCGCCAAACTGTTCTGTAAGGGCCCCGTCACCCCTTCCACCTTCCTGCAGAGCTGCGGCGTCGTGCCGCCCTCATCACTCCCTGCTATGGTGGCCGCAATCGTAAAGTGGCTGAGGCTTTTGCCAAGACTGGGAAGGTAAGCACGGCGGGGAGGAGGCAACACCGATACACACATCACCCTGCTGAGGGGGCAAGGAGGTGAACCCAGTTAGCACCATAGTGTCCTGCTTGCTCATCCAGTGCTGCAGCCTGGCTCCAGAGCAGGAACGTGGGGCAGCAGATGGGGTTGCAGGGTCCAGCTCCCTCACTGTTGGATTGTTTCAGCCTATTGAGCAGCTGGAGAAGGAGATGTTGAACGGGCAGAAGCTGCAGGGTCCCCAGACGTCTGCTGAGCTGCATCGCATCCTTAAAAGCAAGAACGTAGTGGAGAAGTGAGTGCTCTCAG
>NW_009703748.1:0-2697 GCF_000703405.1 Apaloderma vittatum | reverse complement strand
TGGCAGGGCAAGGGGTGACTTAGTCCATCTGCCCACAGGTTCCCGCTCTTCACAGCGGTGTATCAGATCTGCTACGAGGGCAGACCTGTTACTGATTTCATCAAGTGTCTCCAGAACCACCCTGAGCACATGTAAGTGGGCTCTTTCTGCAAAACCACCAATCTTGCCAAGATGAATGGAGAGCTCCTGTCTGCCACCAACTCGCTCTGCTGCTACAGCTTTGTAAGGAATCCAGATCTCCTGGGAGCCTTTGCAGAGTGCTGGACACTGCCAGTGTGAGCCTGACGTCTGCGTGGAGGTACCTGCTGATCTCCCTCTCTCTTTGAAGGGCTCCTTTAGCTTCTGCTCCTGTCTACGGTCTGCCCTGAGCAGGGCTGAGCACCTTCTTCCTTTTCCTTTCTCTTGCCGTGATGGATTCAGTCCTCAGGAGGACTCTGCCAGGTCATCTCGATCGATACGGGCTGTGCAGGAGGCACTGCTTGGGAGGACAAGCTTTGCTGTTAGCCCCGTGGGGGCAGTTTGCATGATACCAGCCCTGTCCTGCTTGCTGCTGTTGCTTTTGGCTTAACTGTCCCGTGAACAGGGCACAGTTCCCTGCCAGGCTCCACTGGGGTGAGTGAAGCTTCTTGGGACTTTCAAAGGGACTGAGAATCACTCTTTTAAGAAGCACTCGCACAGAAAATTGCATTCTTTGCCACCCTGCCCATGTGCTGCTTCCCCAGCCACCACCAGCTTCTCCTGCCGAACAGCAGGGCCAGCGCTTTGAGTGTGAGGGCAGTGCCAGAGTGAGACTTCATTCTTTTAGATTTTTTGCTCCCACAGTCAAAGACCTGCATGCAGGGAACCCCGCTCTTGTCACAGATTTGCCTGTGTTAATTCCATGCCCACTGATTGTCCCTGGACAACCTTTCTCCCTTGTACTGGTTTGTCCTCTGGCTGGCTTTGGCAATGCAGGGACCAACTGCCCCAAAGTCTTTCTGCGCAGCTGGCTGGCTCTGTAACCCTTGGCAGCGTACCTGACGAAGCCGTTGGGTCATGTTGCTTTTAGATGGATGATCCACAGCAGCTTTTTGCCTTTTGCTTGCTCCATTCTGTGCCTTAGCCCGGTCTTTGCTTCTACACGTGGCTTTCCAAGGGCTGAGAAAGCAGGTTCCACGTTTACTTTCCCTGATGCCCTTCCTGTGAGGGTGCTGGGAATGGCTCACTGGCACAAGGGGCAGCACTGGACAGTGATTCAAAACAGGTACAAAGAGACCTCCAACAGCACAGAAGAGGACAGAGGTCTCACGCCTTGTGCTGTGCCCTTTGTCCAGCCGTGTGCCACGTGCCTCTCTGGTCCTCTGAAGCTGGCTCACTCTGCTCATGTTTGCTCAGGCCAGCGTGTCCGGCGGTTCACTGATCCCTATCTGGGCTGGCTGGGGCTGCTGCAGGTCTCACTGTCCACCTCGTTCTGGGTCCTAGCACCACTGGGTCTCTGAGTAGCAGTGTAACTTATGAACATTTAAAATAATAATAAAGTTGGAGAGGAGAGAGGAGATGCACTCTTCGTTCTGTGCATCATTGTCTTCGGGTCGGTGTCCGCTGGAGTTGCTAAAATTGCAGAACAGGGCACTGTCAGTTCCCTCCTGGCGCTGCCCTCCTGTGTGCTGTCCCAGAAACAGCAAGAATGCCCCTGCAGGTCACTGTTCAGTTACAACAACACAGCGTCCCACTTGCTTTTTCTCAGCAGCGATTCCAGTGTTAAAGTTTGGCTGTAGGACTGACAGGGGTCAAGGCTGCAATACTGAGCTGCGCACAAAATCCTGATTTTTCTACCTGGGGCCTGCAAGAGCTGGGCCAGGACCCCACCATGGCCCACGTGCCCCAGCCCTCTGCTTCTCTGATGTCTTGGCTTCTTGGAACATACTATGTTGTTTTATTCATCTCTTCCCAGGCTTTTCCCAGGCTTGCCTTGTCCCTGTCTTTCTTTGAAATGGGTCTCATACTGAGTGACCTTTCCAGGACTCTTAGCCCTCTACTCAGCCTCTTGCTACGGGAATTTAATCTGCTGGCAGTTGTTTCTGTGTCTTTTATTAGACATGCTTTCTCACTAGGCACCCTACGACCTTTAAATTCAACTGAGCTATTGTACGAAAAACAGCCAGCATCGGCTTCCTCTAATGAGGAACTTTATTGAGGTTGGAGGGAGGATAAAAGAAGCCCAGTGTGTTCCTGCAGGGCTGGCACAACTTCTAGTTCCCTTTGTCTTGAAGTGCTTCAGGAAGCCCAGCTCAAGTGTTTGGATCTCACACAGGAGAGCGCGTCTCCGACCTCTCCTCCCTCGACACACTGCAGTCTCTCACCTTGGCTTGCTAATCTCTTGCCAGCACCTGCCTGGAGCTGCAGCAGGACCCAGAACTGCAGTTTGGACTTGCATTTAGCTGTTAGCTCCTCTGCTGTGGAAGTGCTTTGTGCATCCCTCCTCGCGCAGGTTTCTTTGGCACTGTGCTGCTGGCACTGCCCAAGCCCCTGCAGGCCCTCCTGTCTTTGCTGCAGGTCCCAAGTCTCACCTGGGGGTGGCCGTTGCACAGATCTCTTGCTTACAGACACTTCATGCCTCGCACTAGTGCTGGAGTCCGTGAGCTATAAAAAGTCTTCCCTTTGCCATTTGGAGTTATGTTCTGCAGCCTCAGCAAATCCAGACTCTGCAGCCTCGGG
>NW_009703747.1:0-14908 GCF_000703405.1 Apaloderma vittatum | reverse complement strand
TATATATATGAGTATTCCTTATTCCCTGCATCAAAATTTGTTTAGGATTTTCTGACATAACTTTTTTGGCGTTTTTTTGACATTCTAATTCTGGATATATGATTTTCAGAAAAAAAAAAAAGTTGAGTATTATTAGTCATTTATTATTGATGAGAGTATTTTTAGTTTGTTTTGGGTTTTTTTTTTAATATTAACATAGTGAGGACACATCTGGAATATTGTGTCCAGTTCTGGGCCCCTCAGTTCAAGAAGGACGGGGAACTGCTTGAGAGAGTCCAGCGCAGAGCCACAAAGATGATGAAGGGAGTGGAACATCTCCCTTATGAGGAAAGGCTGAAGGAGCTGGGTCTCTTTAGCTTGGAGAAGAGGAGACTGAGGGGTGACCTTATTAGTGTTTAGAAATATGTCAAAGTGGAGTGTCAGGAGGATGGAGCCAGGCTCTTCTCAGTGATGTTCAATGACAGGACAGGGGGCAATGGGTTCAAGCTGGAGCATAGGAGGTTCCACAAAAACATGAGGAAAAATTTTTTCACTGTGAGGGTGGCAGAGCACTGGCACAGGCTGCCCGGGGAGGTTGTGGAGTCTCCTTCTCTGGAGACACTCAAAACCCGTCTGGACACATTCCTGTGCAATCTACTGTAGATGATCCTTCTCTGGCAGGGGCGTTGAACTAAATGATTTTTCGAGGCCCTTTCCAACCCTTAGCATTCTACGATTCTGTAGTTTTTGCATGTCTTTTTTTACTTTGTTTGAAAACTAAGGTCCACAAGGCAACACAGATGGTTTTATATATTATAAGCAACTGCTGTAATTTATGATATCAACGGTTTCAAAATTAGATTCATATGCATGACACTTAGGACAATGAACACATCGTTAGATTAGAAGTGACATACTCTGTTTTAAAGAAACTCAGTGATGCAATATATGCGCCGCTTCTTTGCGACTATATAAACGTTCAATTTGTAGCATGTTCCATCAAAAAGATTTCAAACTAAAAAGTTATAGATATGCATTATGTTTAAATGTTTTTCAGGATATGTTGCAGTCATCTAAAAAAAACACAAAACAAGCTCTTTTTGGGTGGATGAATAAGCACATGTATATTTTTATTTATTCTTATCTAATTTAACCTATGACTAACTTACTAAATACCAGTAAATGAATATAAAATTCTATGGTCTTGTATTCGCTAAACCTCTGAAGCCATAACTATAAGTAACAATATATACGTATTTTTATATATATATTTATTTCTGCTGTTAGGAACCTAGACATCAGAAATTATTTTCTGTCTCATTTGTCTCTGTATTCTAGCTTGTCTCAATTGCACAGTACACAGTGATGTCAAGTAACTCAAGAAGCTATATTAATTATAAACCCCATGTTAAGATAAATTGACTGTCTTCTCTCTTTAGAAACAGAAAAATTATTTTGCAAAATTAAAAGCCTAGTGGACTATATATATAACATCTCTGTGGGGCAATTGTGGTAGATGTAGGGAACTGGTATATTTTAGTCATGCTGTGCTTAGCAGATGCCAGTGGAGCTGTTCTGTGTCTCCCTCCTAGCAATGAATCCATCTCTACATATCTCCAGAAGATATTGGAAACAGACTGGAACAACTCCAGGTACTTACATATTTGGCTATGCTATCTTAGCTCTGCTGCTATGCATGGCTTCTTCCACGCCACTATTAAAATATTACTCTGCACAAAAGTGATTATAAACGTGCACAAAGCTAATTTATTTAGATTTTGACCTAGTGTACCAGTTTTGGCTGAGATAGAGGTCATTTCCTTTATAGTAGCTTGCATGGAGCTATGTTTCGGATTTGTGCTGAAAAAAGCCTTGTTAACACAGGGATGTTTTTGTATTGCTGAGGCCTTTCCTGCTCCTCATCTTACCAATGAGTAGGCTGGGAGCGCACAAGATGTTCATAGGGGACACAGCCAGGACAGCTGACCCCAGCTGACAAATGAGTTGTGCTATATCATATGATGTATTGCTCAGCTATAAAACTGAGGCTGTCAGTGCTCAGAGACTGGCTGAGTAAGGACCAGCCGGCAGTGAGCAATTGTTTGGGGATGTTTTTGCATCACTTGTTTTTCTTGTTGTTTTGTTGTGTGTGGGTATTTTTCTCTGTTTTTTGCCTTTATTGTTGCCTTTGTTTTATTTCTTTCTTTTATTATGAAATTGATTTTATCTCAACTCACAAGTTTTCTCACTTTTACTCTTCTGATTTTGTCCCACATCCCAATGAGATTAAACCATAACACCTAGAATAACCTCGGCTATCTCAGTGAAAGCACGATTTACTGTAACCATGAGACAAGGTAAGGAACAGAAATAGTCATTGGAAATCCCAACTACATTTATATTTGAGGCCTCTTCATATTTTAAGTTAGGTACCTGACTGGGCTGTGATCACTGTCTGGATCTCTAGCAGTTACAACACCCACCAGTGAGCCATTCATAGACCCTTCAACAATCTCCATCACATAGTTCTCCAAAGTGAAAACTGGAGGCTCATCAGCATCTTCCACATTGATTTTGACAATGGTTTTGTCTTCAAACGGTCCTTCTTGCAGAAAACGGTCATCAATGTACCTGTTGACAACTTTTGCTTGAATACTATACCTCCTCTTGTTCTCATAATCCACTCTCTGTCAACAAAGAAAATGAGATGTGGAATATTTCTTTCTTCACATTTGAATTAAAGACAGTTCAATAAGTCGTATGGGATTAAAGACAAAATAATACTACCTTTTTTTTTTTAAATATTTCAAAAGTTACTTTTAATAATTTTTTTAATGTTAAAAACAATTTCAAATTAAACTGTGTTATGTCAATGTTTGCTTTCACCTGTAGGCTGACATTAATACTGCCATTAATAAAAACTGTGAAAGAAATCTTCCCATAGAATGTCAGCCCTAAATAAAAATAACTTCTTCTATTAGCACTTGTATTTCCAATACAGGTGTAACCTTAGTGAACACTATTCTTTACCCTTAGATAAACATTACAAATCAGTTTATCTGTAGATGTTAAGCTGAGTATGTTATAATTTAGTCGTAAAGGAAATAAACTCCAGAAGGCAATGAGAGTTTAATGAACACAGGTACATTACCATTACAGATAGTCATTGTCTTCTGTAATTAAAAACAGAAATACTAAATAACTACCTTCCTGAACTGTAATAAATTTAAATAGAAAAGCAAACAAACAAAAACAACCAACAAACCACCAAATTTATAGCATTAAGTTCTTCAGAGTCCTAGATTTCACTAGACTATCAAAGTCTATGATCAGTTCAAATGATGATCCAGATGACCCAGAAAAATTTCTATGTGATTCCAAAATAAATCACGCAGTATCAAAACCTCTTAACTATCTTAATTCCTAATCTGGTATCTTTGTGAGTGTATTTAGCATCTTTTCAAAGCTATGTTGTAACAAAAACTCAACTGGCTATCTAATACCCTAAAACACTCTGGCTTCAGTTAGGTTTAGCAGGAGGTATTGAATGTGACGAAATACTGTGTACAATTTATTTGTGGAGATTTTACAGATAATGCACAAAAGAGATAGAACATTTTCTCACAATGGGATACATTGTTACACAGCCAGAAATAACATTAAAATACTTTGACTGCCACTATTGTATTCTTCAGTAATAGAAATGAGTCAAAAGAGGTAAACAGAAAGAAAAGCATTTTTCTTTTCATCCCCCTAATACCTCAATCAAATCACAAAGCCTGAAGAAAAAAAAAATAGACTCCAAAGTAATGGGCCTTTTTTCAAACATTCACCTTTCTTGAGGAGGTAGTTTCCAATATTTAGAGAGTTTTTAGAAGGTTTCTGAGATCTCACCTTTTTTAATAAGATAATTCCTTCTTGAGTCTCATTGTTCGTAATGATGTCAAAAACATCTGAGTTATCTCCTTCAATGAAATAATCCATGGCTGCATTCTCCCCTATGTCACTGTCTTCTGCGAAGACTTTGCCTACAGTAGCACCCACAGGAGCCTCTTCAGAGATACTCATATAGTAGAGTCCTAAAGAAACAAATTCTGGCACAGTTTAGTGATCTGCCATGGTTAATAGCTTCTGATGGCCTGAGTCTCTCAGAAAGCTGGGGAAAGCCTCCAGCTTTTATTAGGGTAATGGATCTAATCTAGCAATGGATAGATCTTGAAGGAAGGGGATGACAACTTCTCCACTCGTGAGTCCTCCTCTCTCAGGCGCACTTTAACAATAAATAGTGATGAAGAACCAACTGGGTGAAAAAACAGTGGAGGGAGACACTTCCCACCTGCATTTCAATAGAAAATGCCTCAAGATTTCAACTATTTTAAGTAGACTATACTCACGCTGTTGAAATTTAGGTGGATTGTCATTTATGTCAGAGAGGTTGATGGTAACAGTGGCTGTTGCTGACAATGCCCCTGGTTGCCCAACCATATCTTTGGCTTGGATGATGACCAAATACTGATCTTTTGTTTCTCTATCCATCTGGGAAGCCATTCTGATGACCCCTAAAAATGAAAAGGGTCCTATAATAACACGTAACAGTCCCATTTTTCTCTCAACTTCCGATCATATAATGTGAGTATAAAAATGTATCATTTGACACAGTGACGAATTTACATTCTTTACTGCACACAGCACAACTGTCCTAACACTAGAAATTAGTACTCACAGGAACGTCTACTCTGTATGACATATCCATTCTGCACACTTAGAATTTTGGGGAGCAGAATACACCATATACCTCCACTATCATATATATTGTCATCTTGTCCAGGAGCTAGAATTTTGGAGGGATGTCACTATCTGTTGTGTCAACATAGAAATGAGAATATCACATAATGATTCATAGAGCAGTTAACCCATAAGTATTCCCAGTCTGTTGGGTGGAGTACTCAAACTGGTTAATTCTCTAGAGAGAAAAGAATTTCGGCTTCCTATAGTAAAGAAAGAATTGAAGGGGGTTTTTTTGAAACCAAGAGCTATGAAAAGATGTATGAATGTAGGCGATCAGTTGATCTTTGCGTTGAAATGAAGAAAGACATTTTTGCTTGCATCCATTTTATATTAGTTTATGAATGTTTCCAAGTTACAAGATCATTTGTAGTACCTGTCTTTGGTTCCACAGAGAAATAAGGCTGGCCCTGAATGAGACTATAAAGCAGACGGGCACTATTCCCATGAGAAGGATCATCACCATCTGTAGCTGTTACCTGTATAACTGAAGTACCTCAAGGAAAAAATACAAAGGATCATATTTATTTTCTTCTTGTACAAATTATATAGTAATTACAACACATAAACTCTTCCAAAACCTTTTAGCAGTTATACCAGTTATATTAACAAACAGTCCTGAAAATTTACAGGAGCAAATGGCACCTTCTGAAATTTATGATTAAAAAGGGAAAATATTTCCTCAGCAACTATTCTTGTTGTATTCAAAATTTCAATTAAAATAAAAATAAATAGGACATGACTTTTCAGTATTCTATTCATGTTTCTTAAAGCTCTGCATATCTTATGCCTTTTTCCCTAATTTCTGATATGTGAATCGAGTACAGGAAATTGTTTCTCCTCCCATTTTATATTCTTCAAAGTAATTTATGGAAGTTTCCTACAGGAATAAGAAAACACAGTGACTTTATCACCAGCAGGCCCAAGATGATAAAGAAATTAATTGTTAGCAAGCAAAGCAACTAAGAAATATAACAAGGCTCTGATAACACTTTTATCTTTGAGTCTTTAACGAGCCTGTCCCACTGCAAGAGGGACGGCAAAATCCCCAGTGCAAAATCAGAGCAGAATCATTCTGCAGAGCTTGATTTCATTTCTGGCTGGAAGCTGGTTACATCCTAGATACAAGACTGACAGCAAACCCATGGAACCATAAGTGATAATTGTCCTTTAAAAGAAAATATTCACAGTAGTATAATTTTGTAAAGGTAATAATAATTTCTGTCTTTTTTCCTAACCTAGGTTCTGCATAAGAATACAAATACCACTTCTCATGAGGAATAACAGGAAATCAAGCTACTTTCTAAACTTTCTGCCATATGATCACATGGTCGCACCTGCTTACGTATAGAGCTCTATATTTTTGCTGGAGTAGAAAAGAAGAAATGGAGTGCAAGGAGTTAGACCAGAAATGCCTTTTTCACAACAAATTTAAAGTATATACGTGTCCCCCAAAAGAAAAATATATTAATTTCTGAAATTTCTAGACATTCAACTGTTTTGTTTTTAATTAGAAAAGAAGACTTTATCATAAAAGGATGTGCTGAATGACGCATTATGATTATTTTAAAAATAGGTTTTACATTTTCTCTCAATTTATTTAGCAACACTTCAAGTGATTCCATAATGCATGTTACCTCCTTTCAGAGTTGATGTACACTAAAATGCTATTAAATGCCACCAATTTTTGGAATTACACATCCTTCAAAACATATCTACAATACCAAACTTCTGACATTTAGATGTGTATAGCTATATGCACATATGTTCTATATATATGTATATATATTGCTATCTCTATATATATGTATACTGCATTGGAGATAAAATGAGAGATTAATATTTAATCAGAACACATATACACTTCAGAAAAAACAGTATTCTTTTAAAAAACTGAAGCGTAAAGGAAATCTTCAGCTACACAACCATTAACTTCATATCAGCTGCAGTCTACGGAAACTATTGTAACTATTATAGGAAATTCATCCTCTAAGACTAATATGACTGGAATGCAGTTGCTTTTATAGAAAATTGAGTCCCAGTTAGGAAGGGATCAAGAACTATGCATAATCCAATACCTACAGTCTGTTATAAATGACATTTTCTACTAAATAAATCCAAGTACCCACATCTACATTTAGAAATGGACTTGTTTACAGCACTGTATTTAATGAATTAGGAATAAAATCGAACATATCTAGGACTGCAAAGTTATCATTTCAGCTTTTGTGTATCTCACTCATTTAAAGATAGATTTATTTTCTACATAGTTTCTAACCATTAGAAAGAAATGTTGAATCTAAGCCAGCATTTGCTGCTTCTCTAATTCCAGATCTGCATTTCCATTTGCCTAATGGCTCTTCTAAAGTGTAGCAGAAAGTAGAAGTATGGAATTTGCTCAGGTGGGCTCAACAAGATGCAGCTGATGGATATAATGGAAAGGTGAGCAGACAAGCAGCATCTGATAAAGAAGTAACTGACCTGGAAGGAAGAAATAGCAGATTTCCTGCACTCCCAGGAGGAGGACTATTTTTAAACTGAGATGGCAGAAGACCATGTAATGTGAGTACTATGGTTTCTCATATACTTAGGACAAAGATTTCATGATCAATATAAGAACATATGAGTTAAATGTAAACTATGTAATAAGCATCAGAAGAAAAATGATATCCTGGATTTAGAACACTTTTTTCAGTTTTTAACCTTTCACTGCCATATATTTATTTATACATTTAATCTGCAGCAAACAAAGCAAGCCGTTTGCTCAATGGAATCTTGTTTACCTAGACATTTGTATTTGAGTGATAGAAATTACAGTGTTAATATTATGTACTCAATAGCTTCAAAAAGCCATGGATGGGAGAAGGAGAGTTGATCAGATACGAATAGTGTCTTTTAAAATGATCAATTAGCACATAACCTCCACCCTTCAGAAAAATAAACAAGAAAAACCCGCACCCCCATCACATGACATAACTGACAATCCTGCCATGATACAGTTTATGGCATTTATGTGAAAATGGATATCACGGCAAAGGCAAATTTACTGTGGGCTTTCACATTCAAAAATGGGCGTTTTTGAATATGTGCGTCTGTGTGATATTGGTATAGATTTTAGCCCAAAATATGTGTTTTATGTACACAATAACATGTACGTAAACATTTTTCTTAACTTTATTTAAGGCAAACTACATTTTGCCGATTCCTATAATGGATTTTTCTTTGTATTCCTGCAGCCTTGGTTTTACGCTCTTGGACAAAACATAGTAGTGCCACTTACATATTGCAGCCCATTATGTAAACTACTGAGCCCTCCCTTGGCAAATAGTTATTAATTTTTCTAACTAGAGCTTGAAATCTATAAAAACATTAAGTATTGTTCTATTATTGCATCTGGCTTTTCACCATTGCATCAGATATACTGCATTTGTACAAGTTTAACAGCTATATGGAAGACACTTAATGTAAAACTGTGCAAAATGCCTGAGGGAAAACCATGGTCCTGTGTTCTCAGAAGAGAGTCCATTTGCTGACACACTTTCCATTTACTTGACACTTGTGTATAAAATCTTAATAAAATTCATGACTGAAGACTAAAAAGAGCTAAAGAAGAAGCAAAATGTATTCTAATTTGTTGCCACATTAGTCTATATATATTGATATTTGCACCTAAATTTAGGCAAAATGATCTGTGACAATTTTCTGGTTTTCTGGTTTTTCTGTAGTGCTCTGAGGCAAGTGGCCAACTGTGAATTACCCTCCCCTTGCAGTTCACTAACAGTGAACTGCCTTCCCAAGTACTGACCAGACTTCCTGAGTGTGTTTTCTGTGAGGAAATTACTAGGAGATGCAGGTCTCACATCAGAGACCTGAACTGCTGCTGCAGAGCTCTGAAGCAGAGTAGAGGCAAAGTCTCTCCGTCGCACAGTATCATTTGAACTAGTTTTGTTATCCATCCTTAGTATGCAAGAGGATGTCCTATTTCACTGGGACAAAAGTCTCGTTCTACCAAGTAGCAGATAGGACAGAGGAAATGGCCTCAGGTTTAGATTTTATATTAGGAAAAAAATTTTCACTGAAAAGGTTGTTAAACATTGGAACAGGCTGCCCAGGGAAGTGGTTGAGTCATCATCCTTGGAAGTATTTAAAAGATGTGAAGATGTGGTGCTTAGGGACATAGTTTAGTGATGGACCTGACCTTGCTAGGTTAAAGGTTGAATTAAAAGTCTTTTCCAACCCAAATGATTCTATGATTTTATATAATGAACTACTACAGTATCAATGCTGCAAATTTTAACAGTTGGTTACTGTTTCTATCTACTGGGAGGTTAGAAATTTCCTTGTAAGGATTAATGCTTTAGGATGCACGCTGAAAGACATTTCACCACAGAAGTGCAGTCTCTACCCTTTGAGAGGCAGGGTGGATGAGCCCAGACAAGTCCTCATGGTGTGACTTGCATGTTTCCTGGCAGCTGACCACTGTTAGGCTATATACTATTATATACCACTCACATTCTATAAGCCAAACATACACGCTCGCGTGCTAGTAGTGTCTACATGATAGAAGAAGGTGAAAGAATGTCCTCTGAAGTAACTATGGTATCAGTGGTAGAGATGTCAAATCTAGAAGAAACAGTGTAGAAAATATTTCTATATCCACAGGACTGACTTAGTTTCACATATCATATACTGGATGATTGCAAATTTGAGAGTTTCCTATTTCAGGTAGTCTGTGTCTGAGAGAGGAAACCTGGGGATCTTGTTTTATTTTCACCCATTCTGACAAAAGGGAGATGGTGTTAGTTCTACCATTTTTTTTTTTTTATGTATTCTATATTTTACTGGAATCCTTTTTTATATCATCCTACAGGAATATCACAAAATAAATTAATGGTTTTGCAGTTTAATTATTCTTACATTGAAGTGAGAGAATATTTTAGGAAACATAAGAGATTGAATAAAGACTGCTTAGATTTTCCTTTTTAGACTATCAGTTTATGGCCAATTCAAGTCAATATTGATTGAAACTTCTCATCTCAACAGCTTGTTGATGATTTTAGGTTAGAAACAGGTATATGGGAAAAGATTACTACAATTGACCATAAGTACTACCCTACCTTCTTTTATTTTTTTCACATAGCCATCATTAAGACAGAAAAAGAAAATAAAAAGAATCTGTAAGTGAATTCTTGATATACTTCTGTGGATGGTTACAAGTCTGTGCTAATATAAATCAAGCCATACTAAACTATCAGCTATCTTAAAACCATTTTTATATGAGACCAAGTGATTCATAAAAATGCATTACCAAAGAAAAAAATTAAAAAGGGTATTGTTGAAGTCCTAAATCTGTGTAATTCTGGATGATAAACTATGCCTATAATTAGTGTGAGAACATTTAAAAAAAAAAAAAGGGGCAAGGGTCCTTAACTAGGCACCTTCTCATCTTCAAACTTGAGTGAATGAGCAAGATTCAAGGCTAGAAGTATTCTTTGAGCAAGCAGCTGATTATGCTAGAAAAAGGCATTGGATCAAGTGCTTAGACACAGAAATATGGAGAAAAGTCTACAGGAAAAAGTAACAGTGAAGAAACAACCATACAGCTGAAACTATTTCCCTGATAGAATATGTTATAAGCAGGATGACTAGGAAAAAAATGATTACATGGATGTCTTTTGTATCTCTTGCTGGTAGTAATGGTGAGCTACTGCTTCCTGGAAGAAATTAGTATACTAACCCCACTTTTGATTAAAGCCCAGGCATGAATATCCTTTTCTTGCGACTGATATTCGAGCTGGCAGAAGATTAAGTTTACAGCTCCCTGTGAAAGATTCACTGTAACTGCCCTAAATGTTGAATGGATAATGCTGAACAAAACATAGATTTTGTTACTTTTTGTGATCATTGATGCTACTATGTTAACAAATCATTAATTCATACACATTTAAGTAGCATGATATTTTAATTTCTTGTCAATATTACTTGCAGTAGAAATAACCAAAAGCGATAGGTGTATACATTTAAAAGATTACCAGAATTTGTTCTATGACATTTAAAAATTCTGTTTTCCTTTGATTTTGAAGGTAGATGTTTGGAGATAGCAGTATCTGTAATGTGCTTGTTTATGTTGGGTATATTCACACTTTGATTTTTTTTAAGGGTTTAAATGTATGTTTATACCTATTATATATACATAAGTTTTTTGTACACATATATGTATATATACATGTATATTTGTCAGTTGTTGACTTTGCTTAGTATTCGTTGTATTACGTTATCAAATACATGACAGATTCTAGTACAGGTCTGTTTAATCTTGTGGAACTGGGAAAGAAGAGGTGCAGGCATTATGTTGTTCCTCTTGACATGAAAATTATAATTAATGTGCTTAGGAAATCGGAAGGCACTCCTTCACTGCATACCACCAAACCAAAGGTAGAGAGGCTGACTGATAGGAAAGAGACTTGACAATATGAATAGGTAGGTATCATACATGGTGTGAGGATGGTCGTCACATCAGCCCCACATCAGCTTCATAGCATTCCTATTCTGAACCTATTACATATAGGAAGAAAACTATCCTTATCTTTGGGGTGGAGGGAGTGGGGTAAAGGGGGGGAGGGGAGAAATGTGAGTGCCTGTGATGTGAATGTAATTCTTTTCCAGTTAAAGTACAATATGGTTTATACTACAGAGGGTAAAATAAAGACGTATTATTTAATAATTAAGCAGAATCAGAGTAAACTGGAGGATGTCGTTGAGTACTTTTCAGTTCAGTAAGCTTGTATCTAGGTACTTAAAAGAGTCAACTGAGGTCAGAGGACTTTAAAGTTTATATGCATGCAACTTTTCTTTCAGATTGATAGAAGCCTGACAGGCAGAAACCTGACAGGTTGTAACAGTGATCATGCACTGAACAATTTTTTGGAAGGTGCTATACTGATTGAAAAAGTAGTGAAAACTGTCAGCCCCAGATCTCCTCTGCAGTGTCAAGTGCATACGGTACTTTACCTATTTCAAGTGTTATATTTATGAACAAGTATCAATTTCAAGGCTGAATCACTGATGGGAAAGACAACTCTTTATAGTCAATCCAAGCATTCCTCCAGATTCTATAAAAAGACTTGGATACATGTAAATACCTAAATATTTAAAGGCAAAGATGTTAAGTAGAGGTATAGATAACCTTCGGCTTAAGCATATATCTTTGCAAATTTTCGAGCTTGTAGAACGATTTATTTCCTTTTGACTGAAAGGCAGCCTATACAATACACTATTAAGATTTTTTATTGACATAGCTACCTAGAAAAAAAATCAGAAAAAGAAGAGTTTGGTTCACGACATGTCATACCTTCAGGTGACATCTCTGGAATAGTGGCCACATAAGGTCCATTCAAGAACTGTGGTTCATGGTCATTGATATCTCGAACCTTGATAATAAATTCTGATTCAGGTTCAACAGGAAGCTGAGTGCTCTTGTTAATTGCTTGTGCTCTTAGAGTGTAGAACGGCTTCTCTTCTCGATCCAGCTTTTGTGTCACATAAATTTTGCCAGTACTTTCATTAATGAAAAAAATGCTTCCAGCTCCCTCCCCAGTCAAAATGTATTTTAGGTTGCCATCCTGCTTGTCTAAATCTGATTTCAGCTGCAAGTACAGAACAGAAGAATAAGCCACATTTTGGAAGGATTAAAGTTTTGGATTATTCATTTTAGTCTTTGCTTTCATTCTACAGTGAACCTTGTCCTGTCACATTTTCAGCTAGGCATGGCTCAGTTGCAAAATATTGATATAACAGATATATAAATACATATTAAACCTGACTTAAAAAAAAAGAAAAAAGATACTCAGCCACTTTGAAGCGAAAGGAATAAATGTAAGCACCTATATTAGTTCGTTGCTCTATCAGCTCCCATAAACTTCTGCTGAAAACAATGCAAAGGTCATTAAACATTATCTGATTTTTTTTATTATTATGAATGACAAATGTACTTTGTAAGTTTTACATATTTTTTTGTAGTCAGCAGTATTAAATCCAAATCTGAGAGGCAGTGATATTCAATTTCTGTCAAAATGTTAAAGGGACGAAAAGTCATTCTATGATATAAGTCTGTATTATTTATTCTGAAAGAAATTGATAGTAAATTTATATTTCCTCTCAGGATGATCTGCATCCTTTAGCGTCTTGCTAAGGTGAACTTTATGATGATGATTTCTCTGATGAAGCTGAACCTTAGAGACCATTGTGGTCCACCTGCATTTGCTCATGCCAGCAAAATAGTTCTGTTAATGTTAACAGTATGCAACAATAGTTTTTAAATATCAGTAACTTAATTTCCTAACATGTCAAGTATCCACAGTTGAATTTTATGGGAATAGCAATTTCTATTGTATCATTAATTCTCTAATTTTTTCTTTATTTATTTCTGTGTTTAGAAAAAAAAGGTGTCAAAATTTCTAAGAGCCTAGATAATCATTGAAAAATATAGTGTAAAAAAAAAAAAGGTTTATTCAACCTGCTTCTACAAATCAGCAGCTTTTAAATGCAAATGATACATCTACCTATTGACTTCAATAATCTCACTCTTTTGTTTCATGTTTATTGACCCTGTATCTCAGTGCACAGAGTGAGGCCACAGAGTGAGATATAAAGGGCACATTACACTGTTGGATCTACTCAACATAATTTGTATTGATTTCTGAAGTTGTAAATACATTTCTAATTTTTTTTTTGAACAATGCCATTACATTTTGAAGATTTTCATAATGCATAATTGTCTGAATGTATCAAATGGACAGTTTATTCAGAATGTGACTGGGACAATGCTCTGGCAGGTGAAGTAGAGTTTGGAGTTTCTACTCTGAGTTATGCCACAGTATTTAAGCCCTACATTATACGGAGTTAATTGCCCTTGCCAGTACAAGATACAGAAGTTTCAAAGCTAGAGACTTTACAACTATTTAATATATGACCAACTTAAAGTCAAATGTTTTCAACATAAGTAGTTGTGTGGAAAACATGGGCTGGTTCTCCCCTTTAAGATTGATCTGGTCAAACTCATTTTAACACCATCTGAATTTCTTTTTTGATCCATAAATCTTGGTTTCCTTGTCTTGAACCCCAGGACATCGGAAAGGTGATGAATATCTAGAACTTTAACCTGGTGTATCAAACCCTAATTGACTAGAAGCATTCCTCAGACTGGCTGTTTAGACACAACGTGTGTTGAACCACTTAGAACCATTTATCCCAAAAAAATTTTCATGACCTCAGCCATGTCAAATGAGAGGTCTCTTACAGATGACATTTGCTGAGAAAGCATAGTGAAGCTTCTCAGTTTATCTGTTCTATTAAACTGGACACAAAAGAATAAATAGTCTTTCCATTGTAAATGAGAACCTGAAGTGATAATTTATGTACTTGCCCTTATATATCTGCCATTGCAGTGCTGAAGGACACATTTCTTTTTCTTAAACACAATAATGGAAAAGAATGCGAGTCTTTGAACATTGAGCTCTGAAACTGACTGCAAAATACCGATAGGGAATAATGACTTAAAAACGGAGAGTGTCTACCTTTCTATTTTTGTTGATATAGTTTCCTTCAGGGCCTTATTTACTAAGAATTCATGTATTTATCATAGAATATCTCTTCACTTACTGAAGGCCATCATATTTTATTCAATTGAAAGACACAAGCAAATATACCTGATTAGACAATGGTTAGACTGCAATAATCACAACATTCAATAAACGATAAAATTCAGTAAACATTGCCTGCAGTTTACCTGTGAGAAATAGAAAGACAATATTATGAATTTTTTCTAAAGCTGTATGAAGTTTCTTTACAGGAAACTGTTTTCTGTATATGGGAAAAGTAATAATAAATAAAAATGAATTATGTCTGCACTTGTTCTTTCAGAAATGAGACATCATACTTCCATAGCAGTTACTTCGAAGGGACTATGAAAAAGTAATTAATGAATTTTGAGCACTTCACCCTTTGGGGCCAATTAAATTTTAGTGCCAGTTAATTAGTAGTTAAACTTATTTTGATTCATTCATTTAGAAAGTACCTTAAAGAAAAGAAAACTAGATCTCAAGATTACAATTACTTCTAGCATGCAAAAATTAATATGTAATAA
>NW_009703746.1:13210-13422 GCF_000703405.1 Apaloderma vittatum | reverse complement strand
TGCGGGCCGGGCTGGTTTCGTGACGGAGCAGAGGGAGGTGCAGAGCCAGCGTCCACGGCCTCCGGCGTGCTGGGCGGTTAAGTTATACTGGAAGAAAATATTTGAAAGAAACCTGTGTGCGCTTATCATAGCTCATTCTCTTCCTTGGAGAGTACTTGTCGGCTGGTACTCGAGCAAGCAGGCTGGGATTTTGGATCTCAAACCTTATGCCG
>NW_009703746.1:12635-12928 GCF_000703405.1 Apaloderma vittatum | reverse complement strand
CATAGCCCCTTCAGTTACTGGCAGGCCACTGTAAGGTCTCCCTGGAGCCTTCTCTTGTCCAGCTGCACAACCCCAACTCTCTCAGCCTGTCCTTTTTGTTAATACCCATAGCCAGGTGTTTTTATACACTTAGTGTCTGTAAGTAGAATGTTTGTGTGTTTAAACCTGCTGTTTGTTTCAGTTCTCTCTCTCGCTTTTCCACCCACCAGTTTGTTACCACAATGCTTTGTCCTGTCCCATGGAGCCTGTAGCAAACATTGTAGCGCCGTGTTTGAGAGACATGACTCTTTCAT
>NW_009703746.1:8185-12611 GCF_000703405.1 Apaloderma vittatum | reverse complement strand
GAAATTTTAAGTTGCAGGGTGCGAAGTTTTTCCCACCATCACTGTGTCGTGTAACAGCAAACTTTGTGTCAGAGCATGTGTTTCCAAAAGGGTGAGGTGCAAAATTGTGCCAGTGCATGTTGGTTTTGTTTTTGTTTTTTTCTGTGTCATGCAGCATTTTACCTGCTAATATGAGTTCAAAAGAGAAATTTTACTTGAAACACAGGAGATCCATGTATTTTTAATTTCCAGAACAGTAGGTATAAACAGAGCTGGCAAGTAGAAGACAGGATTAAACCAACAGCTGATGTGGGTAGAGGGTGGGTCAGGGCAGCCTGGCTGATGGACTACGGCTTGCTGAGCTGTGCTTCTCTCTAACCTGTCAGCACTGGCTCTAATGACTGGGTTTGCTAAATTCTGAAAAGTGGCATTTTTGTAGCATTCATCTTTGGCATGGTAACCCTGTTTGATGGAGAGGAGGGGGGGGGCAGGTAACTTCAGCAATCTGAGTGTTTAATTGGTGTCTAGAATTGCCCCACTGGTGACTGGAGAAGAATTTAAGTAACTTACCAGCAGCATATAAGCATTTAAAACTTACACACACCTTCACATAAAATGTCCTTTTGCTCTTTGCTGTGACTAGAGCAGCAAAAGTATTTTGATGTTGGCAGTACTAACGCTGCATTTGCTAGGTTTTCTTGTTTGTTTATTTGTGGGAGTTTTTTTTTAAATGAACAACTGAACAGCAATGGCAAAAAGCTTTTCTAGAGAGTTGTTACCTGTCAGGGGAAGAGAGAACCGAGTACTTTATACATGAGATGACAACAGTTCTCTCTTGTCCACCCAACTAATAAAGGAACATTTGTGTTTATTTGCAGAATACTTAAGATGCAGGTATCTTTTTCTTAATGATGGAAAGAGAATTTTGTTTTTCTGCTTTATAGCCTCGGGTTTTGCATATTTCTGTAGTGAAGGTAGAAGCTAACAGGCTGTCATTACTGAGAAGTTGAGGCAGTTTAAAAGCACTCGCGTTGACAGCTAGATTAATGATAAAACAATCATGAGTGTTCACAAACAGCCTGGCAGTGTAGCTAAAATCTGATCTGATCTCACCAAGTAGCTCGTGCCTAGGCTTGATAAAACCTGTGGGGAACATGATCCAGCTTTGTCTTTGCCTTCCCTCTCCTGTGGAATGGCTGTAAGCGGACTGGATAAACTGTCACTAGTGTTGGGTACAGGAAGGCTATTTATGGCTTCTAACCTGACTATGAAAGAGCTTGTTAATAGAGCAGATATTATTGGTTATTCTCACACGTTTTATCATTGGAAGCCCAGGATTGGCATAAGGGATGTTACAACGTATCACAAACTCATATTGACCAAATGAGGTCTGGGGTCAGCAAATAGACTGGAGAAGATGAGGACGGTAATGTGAGAAGTGAATGGTGAAACCTTTTTAAGGACAGTCTGAACCAAATTCTGAGTGAAAAATCATCAAACTGTGACGCTGAGTATCTGCTAACAGTGTCAGTGTCAGAGTGAGACCCTCGGAAGGTGAGCAGAGCAGTGGCTGGTGGGAGCATCAAACGAAAGCTTGGTGTGGGAACCACAGCTCTGGATGTCCTGGCCACGAGAGTGACAGAAAGCTTAGTGCAGCAGTCGCATGATTTTATTCTGCGCAGTATAACATAATGGAACCGGAAAGGACTTGCTTTGCCAGTCAGTGTAAGCATCAGAAAGATGGTTGAAATTAGCTTTAATGAAAAATAGGCTTTGAAATAAAGTGTTTCAGATTTTCCCCCAGGCTGGCATCATCAACTTCCAGTAAACTGGAATAAAATAACTTTTAGTTATTTGTCAATTATTGTTTCCATGAACTAAGTCTTCTTCATAACTAGAAAGCTGTTGTCTTGCTTGGGGAAGCTATTTTATTTTCTATGTAGACTTCAAGGGTTACTTTTCCTTTGAAACACATGGGGGCAGCAAAGGACTTTGGGAAAGGTAGTTGCAAAGCACGCAATTTTATTTTTAAATTTTAATTTAAAGAAATAAACCCCAAACAAACAAAATCTCCTCCTATTTTGGGAAAATGTATACTTCCCAGATTGATTTGCCTTAAAAATTCTGTACAGCATAGCAAGAGAAACAAGCATGTTTCTCCTGGATTTGCCCTCTCTGTGTACTAGGTAGATGGGTCAATTTATCTTGTTCAGGAGTATTAGAAAAGTCAGTGTCCCCTCTGATACCTGGTTCAGGGAGAGTAGAAGTGTGACAAACAGCAAAAGGTGAGTGACTGACAGCCAAAGCGTTTCAGTCCTTTATTTTTCCACTAAACTACCACGCTATGAAAGGATTTTGTACTTGTGCCTAGATGAACAAAAACCCACCAAAGTACAAAAAGAGAGCTCTGTCCTTAGGCACGCAGTCCCTGCTCTGGTTTGAATTACTCCAGCATAAATCTAGCTTTGCTTCATTAAGATAAAAGCAAATACACTTGTAAAAGTAACATCAGAATCAGACTTATGAAAAGGATATAAAGTTTATGTTTGGGGTTTTTTTGAGGGGGAGGGGAAGTTGGTTAGGTGTTGGGATTTTTAAAGGTTTTATTGATACCAATTCTTATTGTTTCATTGACACAGGTGAGCCATATATTAGTGACACAGGTCACCCAGACAGGTGATTAAAATCTTCTTATGCAACTGTATGATTTATATTGCAAGATTTTTTTCAGAAACTCTGATTTAGAATTTTATAATTGTAAAAATGTTTATTTTTAGGCATATTTTAATGACATTTTACATACCTCTTTACTGTTCTGACTATTGACTTCATGAGCCCAAATGATGCATACTGAAGGAAGAAACAGTAATTAGTACGTATTTGGGAACCTCTGCATCCACTGTAAGATGTTTTCTTTAAATGAAGATACTCCTTTATTAAGAGAATTTGTTTCTCGTATGGTGCAAAACACCCATTTCTTAAATTACTTGTAACTTATAACTGTAATTAGTGGATGGTGTTTCAAAGTATTACAGGGTCAGAGTGAAGGTGTGTTAATATTTTTTTAGACTTGCCTTTTTTTTTTCTTCCTGTGATTTTTGCATAGCTTTTTGAAGTAGTTAACTGAGTCTTGTTAAACAGCCTAGCTTCAGTGCCCTTTGGCCTCTATGTTTATAATTATCATAGCAAACAAGGTGAAAACACAATTAATTACTTCTGAGTTGAAGCCAGGTCTTCCAAGGGTAGGTAGGGCTGCTGCTAAGGGCATTAATGAGGCACATTAATGGCCCTGTGGGGCGGAGGGATGCCTTTCGCTTTGTCCGTATCTGCATAGCAACAGTTTGGACTTTTGCCTTTTGCACGGACTAAGATGTTTAACAAGTGGAAAAGAAATCCCTTTGTGTTGCGCACTCCTCAGCCTCAGGGAGAACTAATCTACATCTGGCAGCAGATGGAGCTGGGCGCCTTTTTTTTAAAATACTTGTTGGGAAAAATTATTTCGGGATGAAGCTCGGGATTTGTATAAGTCTTTGCAGAGGTGTTGTTTGCTAATATAGTTGCACTGGTAATAATTATTAGAGCAAAAAGCAAGTGAGAGTTGCATTCTTGGCATGAAATCTGGTCCTGTTTAAGCAAATGTGAGGGTAAATAAGCAGCGGTGCTGCAGCTAACACTCAGAAGTCGTCTTTTCTGAGCCCCAAGGTAGACTTTGAAGTTTGTGAGAAGCAGAAAAAATTACACACAGTAATAGTTGGGTTTACAGGAAGAAGTGAGCTATGCAAGGAGTTGCCTTATCTAGACTGTGATAAATATCTGTGTTCACTGTGAAGTCTTTCCTAGCACAGCTGTCTACATTTGCAGATAAAGAAATAACTGTAGGACCTGCTTCTCATATCTGACTCTTCTGTATCTCAGCTGAATAGCCTAAACAACAGTAAGGCTCTAGCTCTTTTTGTAATTTTCATCTTCAGTCTCGTCAGTGGGAGGTGAATTATGAATGAAGGCAGCTGGCAGCAGAGCTAGTAATTCAAATCAAATGGTGAATAAAAATTCGAAAATGCAGAAAGATGTGGTTAGGAGATACACCTATTCCGAGTGAGACTGAAGTAAGAAGCCTTGACAGTTTCAGGAAGCTGAGAACTGGCTTTTAAGACGGTGTCTGTACCAAGCCTGATTTTCCCTGTTTTCATTGCCAGTCCCATTGCCAGTGTGTCTAATAGCCTGACATTAAGTATTCTCACCTGAGAAAACTTCTCAGATCCAGGTCATTCAAATCTTATTTTCCACTTGCCTTTATTTTTTGTTGTTGTTTTTAGTATTTAATTATCCGCAGAAAGTAGGGCAAGCGGTCAGCTTTTCAGGAATGAGTTCCCCTAGAATCTGTGTCTATTTCCTTTTTGGTTTTAAGAAATGATTTTGCTATTTAGAAAGAAGGAAGTGCAGCAGG
>NW_009703746.1:0-8154 GCF_000703405.1 Apaloderma vittatum | reverse complement strand
CATATACAGTTATGCTGATTAAAAATCTGGAGCCAAGGAAGAGGCAAAAATGCTTTTGTTATGCAGAAAGGCAAAATGCTGTAGGGTTCATATAGGTTTCCTGTCACTGAAATTAATGTAATCATGTAATGAATCAGAATGTGAGCATGTTTGGAAGTTAGGGGATCATAGGAAAATAAATTATGCATATGTAAGTTAAGTGTCAGTCAAGCAAATCAATATAGGTCTTATAGTTGTTGATACTTTATGTAATTTTTTGACTAAGAATGTTATTTTAACATAAATCAAATAAATGTTAACTGTTCAATTAAGCTGATGTTTTTTTTAAGACTGTAAACAGAAGCACAGGTCCACTATTATTCTGTGGTCCTAGTGGTTTGGTTTTAGATGGTGTAAATCAGGAGGAGCTCTGTTTAAATGAGTGTGGAGTTATACTGATGCAAAATTTATGCCATGGTGAGCACAGCTGAGCCTTCTATATTTATCTTAGTCACGGACCTTGAGCTCACATCTACAGCTTGTCAAGGGGAAGGGAAAATTCTATTACAGCTTCTAGTTTTCTTCTTACAAACCAGTACTGCCAGCCTCCTGTGTGAAGACCATGCATGGCAGTGCAAGTAGAGTTTCCCAGAGGATTAAGTTACATTGTTTTGAAAAATGTAGATGATGTCAGGAACTGTTGCACAAAGAAACAAAGTTCTGCTAATTACTAAAATATTTATTGTATGGGGGGTAATTTAAAGATTATGACATTTTACTTCACCCTTTCTCTACTAACAAAACTTAATCCTAGTCTTAAAAGGATACCGCCAAGTGTTTGGGTCTTAAGGTCTGGCTTGTTTTGATTCATGGGGGTACTGTGTTGCTCTTCTAATTTTCTCAGTAAGTAGAACCTTTGTAGGTCATATTTTTATAACGTGGTTTCTTATGATGCATTCCCTGTTCTATACCTCAGAGCTTCTCATATGTAGCTGAGCACCAAGGAGAGCTGGAGAGGCTATTTCTTTTGAAAATCTCCATCATGGCAAGTGTTAAACGTTGACTTCTAAAGAGGAAAATTTTCTTCTGTCTCAGCTTTTCCTTGGGACATTGAGAGTTTCTTCAATTTGAAGCTCTTCATCCTAGAGATCATTGGAAAGGTTATTCTTTAAAAAGGACTCAAGAAGTACGTTCTGATTTTACAAAAAGTATTTGACATTTTAATTTATTGTATCTATGTTTTCTGTAATGCATCTTAAATACCAGGCTAGGCATGTACAAAGCATCTATAGTGCATTTGTTGCCATAGCTGAGTATCCAGAGTGTATAAAAACACAATGTGTTGCAATTTGAGGGAAGGTAATCCTTACTTAATATTAGATGTAAAGAGTTTAACATCTCATTTAATGCCTGTATTTAAGTTTCAGTTAAAATGAACAACTTTATGGTAATCTTTTTTAAAAAATGTTGGTTGAATAGATTGAGGCGATTCTTAAGGGAACATAATATATGTAAAAAATTGTCAAGCTAAAACTCTGTGACAGCTACGTCAAGGCATTTTATACTTAGAGCCTGCCAGCCTCATCTAGATATCTGTGTTAAGTTACCACTGTGTCACTGGGTTGTGTTACTGCTGGTGAAATGTAGCATATTAACTGTCTCTTTTGTATTTGTATTGTTATTTCTGGGGAATATAGGTGTGATATGCACGGACAGACATGAGTGTGTGGTTGAGACTGGTATGTGCTCTGGCTTCTTGAACTAAGAAGAGCAGCTAGTTCTGCTAGTTGTTCATGGTGTGCTGCCGTTTGGTCTGGAGTAGAGCATTCCTCTGTTGACAGGTTACTTTGTACAGATACTTAGCATTTTTATTTTGATGCTGAGATGCTTATCATTGGTTTTAATTTGAACAGAGTTTCTCTTTGGGGTGGTTAAAGAAGTTGTAGTGACCTTGCTACAAGGCTAGAGCCAACACCAGACATGCTTCTTTGATTGGTTAACCATTAACGTGCAACAATAATTTTAATATTTTCTGTGTTCAAAACATGGACAGTTTGTCTTACTGAGTTATTCATGCTTAAGTATTTTGAAATGACTGGTGACTTAGTGAAAATGATGTATAGTTTGAGCTGAGAATTGCAGATGTGTTTGGAGTATGTTTCCTAAGCTAATATACTTCATTTTGATAATGAGAAGAGAGGATTTTTTTCACTTAGCACTGTCATTTATTCTCAGCCAAAATTAATGCAAAGGGAATAAAGTGCTACCAAATTAGACTTCACATTTGTAGACTGCAGAAGGAAGTGAGCACTAATGAGTGCTTACAAGTTTGTTATTATGTACATTTGTGTACATAAGAAGAATATGCATTACCTGAAGCATGATCCATATTTAAAGCACAGACTGGCTGGCCTTAGCAACTAAATGGCTGAGATGTTATTTGCCTTGACAATTTATTGTAATTTGGAGCCAATGCTATGGTGCAATGAGTGCAATTAAAGTGAGAAACTAACTGCTGTGGCAAGAGGTGCTTCCTTAAGGCCAGCTTCAAGAGCTTTCAGAAGCTCATTTGCCCAGTTCTGCCAGATTACACTCTGTCTTTGCTGATTAGATGGGCATCTGGCTTTAAACAGTGCTGGGCGGGGTTCAATGCTGAGCTTGGATTACCAGAGGGCGTTTTCTGTATGAAGAGGGATATTTTAGGTTGGAGCCTGCAACGACAGTGCCCTAGCTATAACCTCTGAACTCCTATTTGCCATGTGGCAGGCAGGCTAAGAAGCAGAAATAGTGTGCTTATTAGCAAAGCGAAGTCTGGGAATGCACTTTTCTTCAAGGCTGGTCTTATAGCTGTGGGAAAACTTTATTAGAATTATTGAATGCGTTTGGTTAGAAGGGATCTTTAAAGGTCATCTAGACCAACCCCCCTGCGGTAAGCAGGGACATCTTTAATGAGATCAGGCTGCTCAGAGCCCCATGAAGCCTGACCTTGAATGTCTCCAGGGATGGAGCCTCCACCACTTCCCTGGGCAGCCTGTTCCAGTGTTTCACCACCCTCATTGTAAAGAACTTCTTCCTAATGTCTAACCTAAATCTACCCTGCTCTGGTTTAAAACCATGGCCCCTTGTTCTGTCATTACAAACCCTTGTGAACAGTCCTTCTCCATTTTTCCTGTAGCCCCTTTCAGGTACTGGAAAGGCTTCTATAAGGTCTCCCTGGAGCATTCTCCAGGTTGAACAACCCCAACTCTCTCAGCGTGTTCTCGTAGGAGAGGTGCTTCAGCCCTTTGATCATTTTTGTGGCCTCCTCTGGACCCACTCCCACAGGTCCACATCCTTCTTGTTTTGAGGGCTCCTCAGCTGGCTGCAGTACTCCAGGTGAGGTCTCACGAGAGCAGAGGGGCAGAATCACCTCTCTCAGTCTGCTGGCCACACTTCTTGTGATGCAGCCCAGGGTGCGACTGGCCTTCTGGGCTGTGACTGTGCATTATGTTCAGAGATCCTTGGTTTTGAATCTATGTAGACTTGGGTTAATGTTGCTCCTTTGTTTGAACATCATTCTCATTCTTCTGTTCTGAATGTGATTCTGCATAGCCAAAGGTATCCTCTGAGCTGTGCAGCAGCAGCTGGGGAGGAACAGAGGCAGCCAGTTGGGCAGAGACAGGGAGGAAACATAGCAAAGCACGGCCAGGGCAATGGCCCTAAATTCATGTAGGCCTGGCCTGACTGTTTCTCCTGTGCATTGCAGGAAGGGAAGTGAACCCATTAGGATGGAATGAATGTATCCCTTTATATGCATTAAAACCCCCCACTTTCTTCATGGAGACAAATGTGTTGAAGGGAGAGAGATTTCTCTTTGCCCAGACAGGATATGGTCCCTTCAAGAGTCCCCGTTATATCCTGCAGCAATCAAGGCTGACTGCAGACTTTTCAGCCGCTTGTGACCCTGGTGAGCAGCTGATGGGCTCTCCTGTGCTCAAGAGATACCAGGTGACATGCAGCCAAAAGTAGAGACATTCATTGTATTGTGATGTTGTGAAAAATAGCAGATCCTTTCTCTTTTTCTTAATAGTTTTTCTTTTATAACAGTGTTGACCCTTTTAAGGACTGCAAAGTTAAGCTTAGTGTCATCTCACTTGAAAGCCAAGTATGCAGGATGCTGTGTTTTCCTTGCTTGTTAGAAGAATATCCCATCAGTCTGTAGTGTTTTGATCACCTTTTTATCTAATCATCTTAGAAAGGGAAGATTTATCCCCCCCCGCCCCCAACCTCTGTTGCAAATTGAAATATGAAGACCAGCATCTGGTCTCTTTGCTATAAATTCAAGCATAGCTCTCTCCTAAAGTGGGGATATAGCCTAACTAGAATAGCAAGAACTGTTGCACTGTGAAAACTTGATAAGTCTTTGGGAATTTGCACACCCCTATGGCTTGCCTTAAATTCATTAAAAAACTCTCAAGTGGGTTTTAGCCTTTGGCTGCCTTTTTTTTTTTTCTGCATTAGTCATGCAGTTACTGTCTTGCCATCTCTGGGGACTAGGAAGAGAGTCTAACATGGTAAAAATCTAAAAATGTCTGCATTGCTTGCTAAGTGAAATATCCTACAAATGCTTTTGGTTCATTGAAGGATCAAACTACAGATTGTCGAAGTAGTTTTCAGTAATTGTAAAGAAGAAAGATAAAGTGCTTTGAATATGAGTTTAGTACTTGAATACTGATTCATATCAGAGATTACTCAAATTTTGACTTCACAACTTAGCCCTTGCCAGTTCAATTTGATTCTTGTAATTATTCTGAAGACTGAAAATGTCAGGGCAGCAGCTGTATCACTAACCTAAACGTCGTCTAAACTGAGTACTCCGTAGACTTCACTGAGTAGTCTTACGTTGTACTAGTAGGAACAAAATCTTGAAAATAAGCAGTCTCACTAAACTGGGGAAGAAATAATTGAAAAGGATGATTGATTTGTGGTTTCTTTCCTCTTTCATTCATTTAAAATAAATTACTGTGGAGGCAATTAAGAAATTCTTCCCATGTAATGTTAGTTTGATGAATTGTGGAGGTCCAGAAATGGCTTAGATTTATTTTGGTTAAGTACAGTCTATCAAATTAAAGTTAGTAATACATTTTCTAACAGCCTTTTAAAAAAACAAATAAGCCTAACTGGGACTGGTTTTATAAATGCTCTTTGTAAGTGATTTATCGTCACCTCACTCTTTGAGAGTTTTTTCCAAGAGTTAAGTACAACTTTTACCTGATATTATTTCAGGAAGGAGAACAATTAATACATATGAATTAGTGAGTTATGCACAAAGACATTCCTTTGCTGAATAGTTATAATCTGATTAAAAGCTATTTAACGAACTATTTATAATATGTCGGTTGCCATCTTTGAAAATACTATGAGGAGTTTTACTCTTCTGTAGTGCAGGTACTTAACAATAGTCATGTGGTGTGCTAAAATTCCACAAAGAGATATAGAGGCTTATAGTAGCTTCACTGTGTTAATAAGTTAATTTACAGAAGAAATTAACAAAATTTTGTTCACGGAGAGTCATTTGAGTAGAACATTAGAGTGGGGATTCAGTAACAAAATTTAAAAAGTCTCATACACAGCTGTTTGGTTTACACTTTTGGAAATCATGACTTATTTCAACAGGTTTAATTTTTTTTCTTCTGGATGGTGGTAGTAAATACCTATGTTTTCCAGGTTGCAGTTATCAAGATAGAGGGGAGCATACTCCGTCTTTACTCAGAACCCACTCTTTTAATACCAGAAGAAACACTTAATGTAAAAAAAACACCAACCCCTCCCCAAAGTATTCATGAGGGTGTACAACTTTTTTTCTTACATCGTATTTTAATCTGTCAAAGCCTGTAGGTCTGTGGGGAGGATAATGAATGCTTAGAAATCTCGCAGCTGAGTCAAACAATATGCTAGATGTAAGCAAAAAATTTACTGTAAAAATTGTAGTTAGAAGATGAAATCACAGTTAATTTCACTAGAATTAATGAGTGTGGAGGTGATATGAAGTATTAAGATCTGCTTGTCTGGAAACTGTCTTTAAATCTCACAGCAAGAGCCAGGCAGGCTTTTCATGTGTAAGAAGAAGTTGGACGCAAAATACATCAACAGAAGATATTGAGCTGAATAAAGGGCACAACAGTGGCATATATTTGTCCTTAGTTTTTCAAGGGTTAATTTAAACTGTGATCTTGTACCATATTACTTTTTTAAACTCTGCATAATATAACATGTGCCGCACCCTTGTAGTAGCAGGGATGAAAGTGGTGTTCTGCTGTTGCATACTGTGCATGTGATAGATGTGCTCATTAAACAAATTTCTCTGTAACTGTTCTGCCAGTGAATCGGTTGCATTGAAATATAACTTTATATCAGGGAATAACGGTGTGGTATCTTAATCTTATTTTCCGGTACCTTTTCTTCAATTATAGTCTGCTGCACCATGTAAGAGTGCAGCAGTTTAAAAGCAGGTTCCCATGGGTAGCTGTGGAAATGTCAACAAAAAGGTTTTGTTATTCTTGTGCTGTTACATGCTTGCTTTCCTGAAAACAGTTAGCTACCTGAAGAGCTAAAGCAGGCAGGGCACTTCTGTGTTATATAATACTATTTTGACATTTAACTCAATGTATGTATTCAAACTAGAATGCATTTTCAGAGTAGGAAAAATTAAATGATGAAAGCACCTATTTTGTGGAGAATTTGGTCCTCCTGCCCCTCTACTCTGCCCTGGTGAGGCCACATCTGGAATATTTTGTCCAGTTCTGGGCCCCTCAGCTCAAGAGAGACAGGGAACTGCTGGAGAGAGTCCAGCGCAGAGCCACAGAGATGATGAAGGGAGTGGAACATCTCCCTTATGAGGAAAGGCTGAAGGAGCTGGGTCTCTTTAGTTTGGAGAAGAGGAGGCTGAAGGGTGACCTCATTAATGTTTATAAATATGTCAAGGGGGAGTGTCAGGAGGATGAAGCCAGGGGCTTCTCAGTGATGCCCAATGACAGGACAAGGGGCAATGGGTACAAGCTGGAGCATAGGGGATTTGACAAAAATACTAGGAAAAGCTTTTTGCCTGTGAGGGTGACAGAGCCCTGGCACAGGCTGCCCAGGGAGGTTGTGGAGTCTCCTTCTCTGGAGACATTCAAAACCCACCTGGACGCGTTCCTGTGTGACCTACTGTAGGTGATCCTGCTCTGGCAGGGGAGCTGGACTGGATGATCTTTTGAGGTCCCTTCCAACCCTTAACATTCTGTGATTCAGTGTGATTCTATGATTCTGTAATTTGTTGCACTTTAGTAGTTTAAGCAAGGCTGAGAACCAAATTGTTAACCCTTTCTGGCTGTTATGACTTGTAATTTGGTTGTAGGAATTTGACAGAAAAGATTAGAAAATGCTTATACTGACAGGCAGCAACTCAAATTTGATTGCGTCTCAGTACTCTACCTCTATGGAGCAAAAAGGGATTTTTTCACAAATTTCTCTATTTTTAAAGGCTTGCTCGATCAACCAGAAAAAAAACCCCACCATACTTAACCTTCAAGGCTTTCTATTTCTGGATTCTGATCTTGTGAGGTTCCCCTTCCCCTCCCCTCCCAAGTCCTATAGAAGTTGATTTTGTCCAGTTTCTGTGATCAGCAAGTGAGCTTTGTGACAGTGCTTCTTATATTGTGTCCACCTTAATGTTTGAATTTTAGATTTAACTAATATCATTTTGTTCTTTCCTATCCTAGGTCTATATTGTACCTCTTTCAAGGAGAAAAATCTAAAAGTTTAGAGTAGCAATTTAAACTTTCATCTCAGTTCCTCCCTGTGAAGTGGGAATGAATTTCAAAGAGACCGATGCAGCTACAAATATGCATAGACAAAAAACTGACAGAAGATGCTATTTCCAGTTGCACTTCCTCAGTCTCACAGGTAAGTCTGATTATTGGAGATATTTATCTAACTGTAACTTCTTAATATACCGTGTCCCAAGAGCTATCAGTTGTGACTTCTACTTTAGTTATTTTCTGTGACGCCTGCTGACCCACAGAGTTCTGTGGGCTAGGGCTCTGAAGACTCTCTGACTTGGCACCCTGGAGTATCACATAGAATCATCAAATTATAGAATGCGTTGAGCTGGAGGGGACCTGTAAAGGTCATCTAGTCCAATCCCTCTGCAGT
>NW_009703745.1:0-295 GCF_000703405.1 Apaloderma vittatum | reverse complement strand
ATTTTTCTTAAGATTTTGGTAAAATTTCTGGTAAAGTTTTTCCTTAAGTTTTGGGTAAAGTTTTTCCTTAAGATTTTGGGTAAAGTTTTTCCTTAAGATTTTGGGTAAAGTTTTTCCTTAAGATTTTGGTAAAGTTTTTCCTTAAGATTAAGTTTTTGGCAAATTTTTACTGCAGTTATCGGTAAATTTTTTTACTTAAGTTTTCAGTAAATTTTTATCTTAAAATTTTGGTAAAGTTTCCGATAATTTTTTTTTCTTAAGCTTTCGGTGAAGTTTTCGGTAAAATTTTTTCCTA
>NW_009703744.1:0-542 GCF_000703405.1 Apaloderma vittatum | reverse complement strand
CCCCGCATCCCTCAACCAGCCCCACATGGAGGGGCACCCCGGAGAAAGACCCCTTGTTTGTCACCCCCTGCCATCCTGACTGCTGTCAGCTGGAGGTGACTGTCGCCCCACCGGGTCCCTCTCCTGCCCAGCTGCAGAAACGGGATTTTATTTCCCATGAGCATGAGCAGGTCTGGATTAAAAATAAACTCCTGGCCCAGATCCCTTTGTTGGGATGGCTGGAGATGCTGCGTTCTCTGCGAGTGCTGCCCGCGGCCCTGCTGCGCGTCGCAGCCTCAACGCTCTCGGTCCCCACAGCAGGGATGTGCCTGTCCCCCGCCGGGCCCTTGGGGACATCTCCCTCTCCCAGCCATGCCTGGCTGTGCTGGCTCTCAGGTCACTGGCTCTGCCCCGCAGCTGTCCCCAGGCTGGGTTGAGCCCCCTGGGGCCACTGGCCATGGGGCAGGGCACAGGGCCAGCCCCGCTCTGATTACCCCCAACGCTTTTTCCTTTTTCTTCCTTAATTTACTGAGTGCTAAATCCAAATATTACAACTTCCCCTC
>NW_009703743.1:0-18993 GCF_000703405.1 Apaloderma vittatum | reverse complement strand
AACCCCTAACATTCTGTGATTCTGTGACTCTAGAAAGGAAATGTTTTCTTCATGAGTAATAGCAGGATATTTTTTTTTGTTTTGGCTAAACGGGCAGCAGTAAAACCTGAGAGCACTACATTAACTTTGCCTCTCATAACAGAAACAGCTTTCATGCCTTTCATAAATAACCAGGGAAGAATAAGAAAACACAGAGTTTTCATTGAAATGAAGTACTCAATCACTGCAATATTCATATCCAGTAGTATCCAATTTGGACTCTAACATGCTTGAGTTGAAATGCTAGAAATAAAATGGAAATGCCAAAGAGCTCAGGAAAAAAAAACCACGACACACTGCTACAACAATTCAGTCTAAAAATCTGTACTATTTTAAGAAACTGAAAACGAGCACATTAAATTCAATCAAAAAAGACGGGATTAAAATGTGATTTGCACATGCCTAGAGATATCCCTACAAAAGACCACAGTGGAAGGATCACTAAGAGGAAAGAAGGAGGTAAGTGGAAGATGAAGCCAAATGTCAGTTAAGCGCTGTAATTAGTCCCCTAAGTAAATGCAAGACTTTATCACATCACACCGATATATACCTTTCTGATCAGAAGATACTTGTTTAAAGCAAAACAGGACTTGTTCAAACCAAAGTAGGAACTGTTATATTAAGAAATATGACAAAATGATCACAATAGGCCCTTTGTCTTAAATTCTGAAACCAGTGGCATTTCACAATCTTATTTAGCCTTTTTCCCAGTCTACAGACACAGTAATTACACGAAAAAAGAAAATAACAACTATTTAAGAAATCCTTAACCTAAGAGATCACAGCATCTTCATACCTGTTTAAGGATGATATAAAAAAACGTGAAATATGCTATAATTTTATAATAGATAAGCAATTACCAATAGTTGTCAGGAGGAATTTAATTTTCAGTTTTATTTCTCCTTTATAAAATTTTCAAAATCAGTAAACAATAAAATCCATCTCAGCTGATGTTTCATCCAGTTAGATTTCACAGTTCAAAAAAATTCCCCAGTACCTTGTTGCAAATTAATTTTACTTAAGGCAAGCCAAAATAAGCCTCAAGTTACTTTCACTCTTTTTCTTCACTTTTACCCTTCTTCTTAAGTTTTACACAAAAGGTTTACAACACTTCAGATCTACAGTAAAAGTATAATGCTATAAAAAGTGTTATAGTGCTTTTTACAGAGTGACTCATAATGTGATACTCAGAGCAGGTGATTATTTATTTATCTACTCTTACAAGTGTATAGATCCTAATTATTTATTCCTCACTTGAATTTAACATAATAAATTAATGCATGTCACTAAACAGAATTTTCAAGTATAAAGTGAAAAAAATTAAGGATAAAATTAAAGAGCTTTACAAGATTTTTTTTTTTAGCATTAGTATTATTCAAAAACTTATGTGCAGTGAATAACTGATTTTCTGTAAATAACAGTATACCTAACTTAATACTGTCTTATGTTTTTAAAAATCTAATTCACCTAGGTCTTTTTTTACTAATATGACTGAATAGCAGAACTAGTTATCTGAGTTTAGTTTCATTAAGTGGACTTTTACTCAGAATTAATACTTTTTAATAGTACAAATATAAACAAAATCAATACATACTTCATACACTCTGTATAATTTTCTTATAATTACATTTTCTTGTAGAGATAGAAATTGAGTCATCTTTTTTGAAAAATATTAATCTTTTCCAACAGATATGGAGTATAATAAATAGAAATGTAAACAATTACACGCAAATAGAAAATTCCTTGGTTTTGTGAAAAGACTATATTGAAAAGTGTAGCAAGAGCAACACATATGGCTGATGAAATATCTTTAAGGGCTATGAGCATCAGATTCATATTATCTAATGAATCTAACAGCATCAGATCGTCTCTGGCAAACTTCTGCAATTTTCTGAACTATAAAAATGATTTATTTTATAAATATTGTAAAGAAGTCAGCTGGCATAGAACTCACTATTTCTAATGCTTATCATGGTGCAGACTCTGTGAGCAAAAGTCTGCAGATCTCCACAGACAACACTGCATTGATATGATTCTATGTTCCACACAAGTGGCTGGCCCTCATTTTTGAGGCCAAATAATTCCCATCAGTACCAGATGAATAAATATGCCACAAGATATCACTTTTGTTAAAGAACAGTCTCCACCTCACTCCATCTAATTGCACTAGGTCTGGTAAAAGCAATAAAAACTTTATGAGTATTAACGTGAGCAAGATCTACTACAACGCAAAAAATTGCCATTTTAATATGAATCCCATCTCTACTTTATCCTCTCTATCTCACCAAAGCTCATACAGGCTACCCTGTCACATGTCCCTTATGTGGAATACAGCTGATCACTTGATCACTGTCCTCTTACAGCACTCTTCCTGTGCAGATTTCAAGTGTCTCACAAATAAAAGGATAACAATATTGCAATGCTCCATTAGAGCTTTTCTTCTGTACACTCTAATCAGATCTTACAATTCCCTTTGTGAAGCTGGTGTTCTGCCAGGTCTAAGAGGGTTTTAAAAAAAAGGAGAAAGGAAAAAAAGTGAAATAGTCATGTTCATTAAATTCAACCAGCTATCTAAAAAAGGCTCTACATATCAGCAAAGTACAGAGAAGGGCAGGGAAGCATGAAAACATTCATGTTCACGTATATGGGATTTCCTTTTTTTCTCCCCCAGAAGTGTTGTTGGATTCCAGCTCTGGTATTTAGCAAAGAAATAGCTCTCTCCCCTCGCCGCTTAATTAACATGGCATAGTTGGCCCTGTGACTCTGTCAGAATTGACATATGCGTCAACAGTGGAATGGGTGTCCTTGCTGCAAGGAATTCTATTTTTAAGCACAAATGACTCATCAACTACTGGGGTGTCCCAAAAGCTACAATTTGTCAAGCTGTCAGGAGAAAAGAGAGGGAAAAAAAAATAAAAAGGAAAAGAGGTCACATCTTTATTTGTCTCTGTAGCTTGAAAAGCAGGGGGTAAGGCTGATTGTATGTTCAACTCTGCTCTGAAAGGCAATTTTCTATGTAAGCTGTGTTTTGATAACAACTATATGGATTCTGGTATTTTAAAACCTCATTTATCTCCTCTTTTATATGAGATGGGTTTGTAAATTTGTCCAGTGGTTAGGAAAAAAGCTGTTAATTCAGTGTGCACAACTGATCTGTCTAGAGGGAAGGAAATCACAGGATGATGCTTTGTCAGATGCTTTGGGATGAAACAAACAAACAAACAAAAAGCAGAGATTCACTTGAAAAGAGAAAAAGGATAAAAACTAAAGAAATATTATAACCTGTTTATCAATTACATACTGGGGTGTTTTTTAAAAGAATTCAAAGTGCAATTTAATAATGCGTTCTCACAGCAATAATAGAAACACGTCAAGCAACACAGTATGAGTTTGTAAGAAGAGAGCAGTGAAACTGAGCATGCCATACATGTGATCTGTACAGTTTCATTACACAAATTGACCTCCAAATTATTGCAGAGAGTAGGTGGTGAAAATAAACACAGGACAAATTTCCTGAGAACTTGTTCCCAGTGAAATCTACTGGAATCCAAGCTGCAGTTGAATATCAGTCTAATTTCTTTTAATCTCTCTTTCTTAAGTCCATATCTAAATCACTATCAAAAGAATTTTTATGTAAGTATAAACGTGTCAACAAACTTATTTTATTGCTGATGAATAGGCAATAAATTGTTATTCAGACAGACAACCATAATTAGTAAAATTAAGCCACCAAGTAACAGTTTGCTCTTCAAATGCAGAATAACATGTAGTGCTGTAACACAAATATCAAATGTAATTTTCAAAATAAACATAAATTTACAAGACTAGCAAACCACGGGAATGAGAAACTGAGAAGATCTCTGCAATCACTTTTTTCATCCCATGGAAACACCACATGATTATTCCCTGAAGCACATTCTTCTGACTAATTTCAAGTGTCTGAGGAACATTTCATATTACTATCTATGGAAGATAAGAAAAACACTACCAGTAGACATCAGTCCCTGCCTTGAATAAAAAAAAAAATTAATAGACATGGATAGAAATTAAAAAAGGACATCGGTTCTGGGGTTTTGAGATAACAGTGATACTTTTATCACTCTGGTTTCATAGGCCTCAGAGATCTGCGAGTTCATGCAGAGGTATGAATTCTGTATGGTATCAAAGCCAATGCAAGATTTATGCAAGCAGGGTAGCAGAGAATAAACTACAGAATTTAAAACATATTTTAAAAATGTTTTTCTAGATATGCTCTCCTGCACACATGCCAGTGATACAGATTTTTGTCCATATCAAAACCAAGTTTCTGGATGTTTCATGGAAATTGGAAAAGCAAAACTAATGGCAAAGTACTTCCAAAAACTATTAGTAAATTCCATGCAGCCCTTAAAAACACGGATCTGATTCTTGAAATATGATACTCTCATTTTTCCAGCTAATATTCTAAGAGATACTGAAAATTTAAACTGTATAAGAATTGGCTCATGAAAAATGAGGACTTAGCTTCTTGAAGATTAAACTCTTAAGTCTGCTATGCTCAGAATAAACACTATTAATTCAAGTGACAGGTATTTACACAGAGGTCTATCTGGCAACATTTTAATACAAATAAAGTCAATAAACACCACTGCATGTACAATATTTTGTTATCAAAAAATTACTGACTTATTTTTGGATTAAAAATGGTACAGGCTTGAACTTCAGCAATTCCTTAGCATTCAGCTGGTTGCAGCTGGAAAGCAACTTTGCAGAAAGGGACTTGAGGGTCCTGGTGTACACGGTCGCTATAAGGGAGCAATGTGCCCTTGTAGTAAAACAGGTCAGCAGCATTCTAGTCTGCACTAGGAAATGTGTTTCCAGCATGGAGACATAGACATGCAGGTGGGAGACCAGTGAAGGGTGACAAAGATAATTAAGGGACTAGAGCACCAGGAGGGCTGAGCGAGATGGGACTGTTTTGTCTGCAAAAAAGAAGGCTCAATAGAGCCTTGGTAGAATCTCCTTTAGTATTATAGAAAACAGACTCAGACTCTTCTCTGTGATACCCAATGAAAGAGCAAGAGTAAATTACATTAGCTGAAATACATGGAATTCCAGTTAAACAAAAGAAAAAAAATCCACATTTGACTGTGAGTGTGATCTAACACCTGCATAGGTTGCCCAGAGAGACTGTGGAATCTCCACCCTTAGAGATATTCAAAATCCTACTGGACACGATCCTGAGCAACCTGTTCTAGATAGCAGGAGGGTCAGACTGAACAATCTCTTGAGGTCCCTTCCACTCTCAACAATTCAGAGATTCAGTATCAAGAAAGCTGAAATAAAATAAACTAGTTATTAAAATACTGAAAACAAACCAAACAGATTATGCTAATGGCTTGTTTCCAAAACTGTATATACAAAACAGAAGTGATTTGTGCCACAAATTAATTTTTTGGTTTCTCAGTTTTTAGATGTTTTCAACAAATTTTGACCTTATTGAAATGTTTCATGAGGCCTAGCACTTCAGCAAGTTTATCCTATTGTAACTTACGACATCATCAAAGTCGAGTATCATAGTAAGAATTTCTGTATAATATCAAGGAAGGAAAAAAGTAACCAAAAACTTCCCAAGAGCTTGATTTGCCCATTATTATAAAAGGAAACTATTTCCTTTCTGCCATTTTATCCAAATCCCATTCACAAAATTCCTCATTTAATTCATTTGTCACAATTAATTTTGACCATTGAGCAAACACAATCTGCTGGCACTGATCAATAGAAACTGCAGTGCATTGCTTTGTTTGGAGAACAGAGGATATTTCCGTGTTGCTTACCCAGTGATTATGTACAATAGTGAAAATCATTGTAATCCAATGTTGTTTCATCAATATGATAAACATATACAGATTAATTATCTTTATTTATGATTATTAACCTAGCTGAAGAATACTAGAAAGTTTTATGAAGGAGTTTTACAGTCTTCCTCAACTCCTAAGGAGACTGGAAGAGTTATTCCCGTAGCGTTTTACAAATTTTATCTGCATATAATCTACTAAGCTCAACATCTTTGAATATGTCAAAGTACAAATGCACACATCAAGATAAAAGATGGAGAGCACATAAAATATGCATCTAATTTCTACAGGTATGCCTCACTATATTCAGCTTTTTAATAATTCAAGAAAGATAGCACGTATAATGACTGGTTGCTGTGTCTGAAGGAAGACATGTCTGCCCACAAACCTAGAAAACATACCATCATACCTAATCCCTCTGTCCTAGACAGCTGAGTGCGTACTAACACATAGAGTATAATTATCTGGGAAGATTTTCCCCACATTGTGGATGTTTCTCTTGCTTTTTGCCTTATAACGATCACATCACTGTTACTGTGGGATTTCACAACCTGTACCTAACGAAGGCCTCCCATCTTTCTGGCATTAGTTGCCTGCAGTGGGCACGCCATGCATTGCATACCCACCTGGCTGCAGCTGTAGCACTCTATTATGAAAGTAAGGAATCTGAGTTGTGGACTTTTTCCCAGGAAACTTTGCAGAACAATGGAGAAAATCATTGCCACAAATAAGGCTTTCTTCTGCAAATCACTTTGCAGTTGGGCCAACAATCCTGTACACTCAGTTATCTACTACAAACATGGTAAAGATAAAATTAACCCCTACTTCTGACTGGAAGCCTTATTTAATTCTCTATCAGTTTAAAAGGTACTGACAGAGTCTTTATAAACCACACATATTGTCAATTGCCAAGAACAACAGTAGGAACAGCTGAAGTTATATTTCTGTTATAATAGTAAAAAGCAAGTGACTTGAAAGTAATGACTTGATATTCATTTACGTATTTAACCTAAATTTTCTTTACATCAGAAAATGACACCTATCATTCCATTTGACTTTGGAGCAGTTAAAAAAACTAGGAGTTGTTTTTAGGAAATAACTTTTTCTCTCTTTTGTAAAGGAGAGTTAGGGAAAACAAATCCAATTGGATCTACTTCAGCATGGGAGTAAATTTATCAGCTCACAGATATAGCCAGGAATTGGTGAGGTACTGACAAAATTAAAACAAACAAACAAAAAAAATCAACAAGGAGACTGGCTGCAAGGTGCCACAGGGAATTTGAACAGTCTGTATGAGACTCTGTATTATTTCTCAAGAATTCTCATTATGGGAGAATAATAATGTTTTAATCTACTTGCCAAGATACAGATCACTGTAATTTTAACAATCTGGGCAATGGTAAATATCATCTAACAACATTTCTTTGAACCAGATCCTAGAATTTAAAGTCAGCTTCATGCATCATGAAAAAAATGTATATAAATTAACTCTAATGTGTTCTTAAAGAATGAAGGGCTGCTCCAGCGACCACTTAGTGTGGGTTACGGAGTGTAGTAAGACAAAGACAAGTTTTATACACATAATTAAAATACTTTTGCATAAGTAAATTCCACTCTAAGTAGGAAGAGTTTACACAAGTCTTAGTGCTCTTTAAGTCTTACTTACTTAATTCCTCAAATATGGAGACTGAAATGCTATGTAAAATCTGTACATGCTTAAAATACTGCTAAATGCAAAATTTAAGAGCGTAAGAGCCTGAACTGCAAGGGGTGTCCTCAGATAAACGATGCAGCCTAGTTCTAAAACTGTTTACTAGAGCAAGAAATAGCACTCTTTTAAAAACTGCAAGACATAAAAATGTAGAAGAAAAATACATAGACAGCATGTTAAAGAAAGAAAGAATCAAACTGTAACCTGACATTTACAATAAAATTTATTAGAATGTTTTGCAAATAACAAAGATTGAAACACTGAACATTCTCTAGGAATTGTATAAAAAAATTAGAATGTGTCTAAGATGATCAGAAATACATCAGGCCACTGGGATTCACTTGAAATTCAGATATAGCAGCAACAAACTGTTTGATCTGTAATTGAAATTTCAATTGCTTTTTCCCCCTAAGGGTCATAAAACTGAGAAAAAGTCATCAAAATGTTATGCAGATTAGTCCACATGATGTGGAAAAGCTGTCTGATTTGTACTGAAAGTATAAGATTGGTATCTAAAAATATTTTATTTCTGGTGTTTACAGAGACTTACTGAACTACTCAGTTACAACTTAATACTTCGGACAGATCTGTAAAAGGGATAACACAACCCAAGCAAACGAGAAAGATATGAACTCTCTTGTGCAGTGGCAGCCTGTACCTGTAACAGATTTAAATAAATAATCCTCACCAGGCTTGTAGTATTTCTCTTAGAACATGTTTCTGCACTAAATCAAATGTCTTTCACAAGATGAAACAGCAGCAGTAGTGAACAGGCAAAGCCAAACACAATTGCAATTTATCCTCAAATATTCTCACAGAATAATAGAATTTATAAGGACTTGAAATAAAGTGCCACTTAAGTAAAAAAAAAAAAGATCTAGTAAAATATTCCAAGAGAACTTGGTAATGACACTTTCCTCCTCGTGCTGTCACACAGGAAACTCCTCAGGTAGATACTTATTTCTAATGCATCTGGTCTGGGTTTAGCTAAAAACCCAGTTCTGTTTAGTGATTTTTACTTTCCAGCAGTTAAGCTGCATACATGACAAAGTAACTTAATGATTAAACTAAAGGGTTTTTTTTTCTTATAAAATTCTTTGATTAATGTTTGAAATTAACTTTGTGTTTCATTGTCAAAGAACACTACCTCGAAAAACTATACCCTAGAACAGAGCTGTAAACATAACTAATATGAACAATTAAAACTATGTTTTAAACTGCATTATCTCATACTCTCCAGGGATTAATTTACAATTAATTCAATCCCAAATTGTCCAGTCTCACACTCCCACATGGTAGAGCATGATGAGTTTCAATCAAGCCTTAGTGTGGGGGGGCTAAAGTACCTCTTTGTGCTTTCTCTCCTGTCATAGTATTGATGAAAGGAGTAAGGACATGAGCAGGATATCTAGGGTGTTTTCTGATAGTTTTAGACACTTGTAAAGCGTTAAAGAAAGCCTAGAATAGACATAACTGCAAAAAGCATAATGTTCATTTAAAAAATAGTTTAGAAATCAAGCTAAGAATCAGAATGAGGCATTTTACTTATGGTATACTTAGAACAAACTTGGTAGTTTTACATTTGGGTGGTATTCAAGTTGTCTAGATACCAGATAAATGGGATTTTATACAATCAGTATGCAAAAGCAGCAAGTACTTCCAAAATCATCTCAGATACACAAAGATATATAGAGCATAAAAAAGTAGAGTTGTCTATAAGTTTAACTTTTTTATTTTTCACGTACAAAAAGAAATAAAGCTGTCTGATAAAGTGCAACAATTGAGAACAAGCTCCGGGCTCAGCATGAACCTATGTGTGTTTATATTTGTATCAATCTTCCTATTCACAGTGCCACTGTTATTATTCAGTGCCAGCTGTTTTACACGCATTACCAGATGGCACTTTTATGTTCAATTCTAATCAAGTACAATATGTGACACAGTATTAGAAAAAAATAGCTATTTAGGAATAACTGCACTGGTGCCTCTGAAAACATAAACTCAAAAAAATTAATCTGAAAAACACATGTGTGTAGAATATGTAAAGCAACTTGTAAGACTTTTTGTGTTTTCATGTTGCCACTGACAGGCTCTATTATTTCTACACTGCTGTTAAGTCTTAGTGAGAGGACTCCAGTAAATAAGGTAAACTTCAAAAGACAGGACAGTAATAACAGGTCATTAAAAAGCAAGCTCTTGCAGGAAAAAAAAAATAACTGTGCCTGAAAAGCACAGCTTTTATCTGTGGTTACATACTACATTATATTGCACCCCAGCAGAGAAAACAGAACCAGAGTAAAAAAGGATACTCACACCATAAACAGTTTTTGTGCTACTAACATTACAAGAACTAAAAAATAGAAGCCTTGAATTAGCACCTTAGTGGGAAATTGAGTTCTCTGCGAGTGCTTTTACTGACCATGCCTGAGGATGACGATCATGGCAAGCAAATGTTATTCTCTACTTTATTCAATTCCATAATTCAGTACAACATGCAGAGGTCAAGATGACAAATGGAAATTAAAATGGGGAATTCATATTTAATATGAATTTAAATAAACCTCAAAGAAGTAACTCTATATGTATTTGTTAAAACACCTTTTACGTGCAGAAAAATAAACAGAAGTAGGACAGGAAGGAGAAAGTTTGTGAAAAGTACTTATAAAAAACATGGAAAATGAAAAAGTACTGGCAGACATCGAGCTCTCTATTCTGCCATACCAGAATTAGTACATTTAGCAGACGCTAGAAAACCATCTGAAGCGTCAGATTTTCCTCTTAAGAAAGAACGAAGAATGAAATAATTCCATTATTTCTTTATCTTGAAAAATTAAATGATGAAAAATTTTAAAGGAAACATGAATTGGAAAAGAACTATCATTAGGATATATGATGCTGTTCTATACTAAAGTAGATCAAGTTCTTAAAACACTTCTAAGTAACTGCTTATGAATTATCTGAATGTTCTATGTTTATTCAAGTTAGAAATGGGAGACAGACATTAAAGTGAATGAATCTCTAAAAATAAAAATGCAATTATTTGGTTGTTAGCTAACGACTAAAACAATTATTTAGGTGATATTTATAATCTCTCTTTGGCAAATGGTTCACATTTAACTGTTATTTCCCGTACTGGAAAATACCATTGTCAAAAAACTTCAGTATTTTATGAACAAGATTCTACAAATAAAGGAAGGAAAGAGTCTAGTCCTTACTAAGAAATGAAAGACTTCCTACCAGGACATGACTGGATTTAATTGACAGAGATGCCGAGATATTAATTTCTCTGCCAAATAAATGCTCAGTTTAAGGACTGAAAACTTCCATTAGTTGCTAGGATGCATCACTGAAAGTGTACACATTTACTTTAAAGAAAAATGTTCTATATACATCTTGTGATAGGAGACAATGATTCAAGGTGATGGCCTTTAAAACGTAGAAGCATTGAATAAGCAACAGAATAATCCTAATGAAGGCTATTGGAATAATTCCCATAGTTTTCAAAATTCATAACTTTCATTCCTTCCAGCAAGAATGATAATTTTTGTGATTTTGTTTAGAACCTTTCCTAGAAGCAGTACTTAACTTGCCTTTTTTAATATGAAAAGCCAATTCAGATTAAAGCAGATGTATCTGATCACAGTTGTGTCCATATTTTGTAACAGGGAATGCTGCAGAGATCCCTAAATTGACCCAGAAGCAGAATTAGTACCAACACATTGCACAGGAACACAAAGTTGTTTTTCTGGCTCTGCCAAGAGGTAGAACTAACTGGTATGGAGGATACTCTGTTGTTGAAGCTGCACTGTTGCCTGAGCTCAGATCACTCAAAATAGCACTGCACTGGACACAGCATTCATGTGGTACTGGTCTGGAGAGAGCGTCTGTCAGAGCGATTAACCAAGTAGCATGGAAACGCTCCCAGTCTACCTGCCTCTCACAGACATGACAGCATTCATTTCACCTCCAGTAACCTTCCCTATTCCATGAATATCGCAGAGGGAGCAAAGGGCAGTATCTTCAGTACAAGCCTTATTGACTTAGTGTCTTCCACTAGAATTAATGACAGCACACATACCTGCCTGACAAAACTCAGTGGTCTTTCCAGTCTCTCCCCTTCCTTCACTATCTAAGAAAATGGTTTATTCTCTTCTTTGTTGATGCCTCTTATGTATGAAGTCATGTAGGGCTCCTTTGTGAATAACCCTGGCATTACATCTGCAAATCTACAGACACATAAGGGTCTTGGACGAACACATCACTGGAATTTTGGTTTAGATAAATGCTTACATTAGCATTCTTCAGCTTTGGCTTGAAGACATGATTTTTATCACTCTGTGCCCAAGATCAAACGACAGCTAAGCATTCATGGCACAGGTCGAATACAAGAGAAAGCATACAATGGTGTATGTCACTACCTGTCTAGCGTGAACACTATATCCCGTCTCCATTGCTCCTGGCCAAGCCATATTTCTTCATTAAGTCAGTTCTTTTGTTAAGGATATCACATGCCTTCCTCTCACCCTATCTTCATTATTTCCCATTTGACCAAATTCTAAAAGGACTTAATCATGCACTTAGGGATCTCGGATAGACTGATACAACACTACATTTGGTTCTCCATTCCTGAAATGTGGGTGCTATTACACTGCTAATAAAGCATAAAGCAGAATTTTTCACATCAGGAAAATCTGGAGAGTTTTGAACCTGTATTAAACTACTAAAGAGTAGCAGCAGTTACCAAAAAAAAAAAGGTATCTATGCATGGGAAGAAAGGGACTAAGAGAGAAGGAGGAGAAAACAAAGAAAAAGCGTACAAGCAGATTCTATGAACTTGAGGTTGGTGAATTTAAACTGCAGCAGGTCGTTAAATGAAAACCCAGAGAAACCTACATTTAAAACACTGTTCTACCCCCATTAACAGAGCAGCCAACAATAAACCGGTAGCAGCACAGGGATTAGGTGGCCCACAGAAAGCTGAAGCGCTCCAGAAAAGTCTCGCATCTTTTCAGTTTTGCTTTCTTTCGGGTAAACTGAAATCAAAGACTTCTAGAATGCAGTGCCTAAGGATCACTGTATAATCTATTAGTGTCACAAAAGACGATTGCCCTGGCAAATAGGTGTATTTGGAAACAGTTATTATTCTATATGACATTTTTGACCTGCATATGTTAGGCACACTGAAGCTTTGCCATTATGCTTTCAAAAATTTTTAAAAAGATCTTCAGCACTTTATGTGCCTCAGTGGTGACATATTCAAGTAAAATTTGCTAAAATGAGTAAGAAAATCCACCAAAATGTTAAGAAGGAAAAAAAAATGTCTTCACTTCAAGATAGAACTTAAGATAGAACTAGGCTCCTCTCCACAAAGAAAATCTCTGTCTTAGATATTTGTGTTATGCTTGACACATCTAGGCTAGAAAGGCTTCAAACTCATACGGTATAGGACGGAATTCAATGTACTACCTAAATATCAGTAAATACAGATGTCAACAGTGAGATGACTGACTTTCTGAGTCATGTGGGATTGTTTTAGAACATCAGCACTGCCATTACAGACAGCTAGACGGGCTCACATGGAGGGGCGCCACTATACCATTTCAACCATTGCAGCAATGACAAACCTAAAACTAGTTTGGACGAAAGCAGCAAATACATCATCCTAGAACTTCAAAATGCTGTTGATACTTCAGAATATCATCCTCATGAAGCCATTCAATTAAACAGAATAATATTCTATTAAGGTCCTTTTTACTGGTTTCTTCTGTGTTAGGCTGTTAATTTACATGTTACACCGCTGACAGTGACCAGCCTGATATGAAAAACAACGGCAGAGCATAAATGATCTCAAAGAAAGGATACTCCTAGTTACACTCGTTTGTATCAAAACATCAAATATCTCAAAATGTCAAGATGAAACTTTCTATTGCCTGGCCAAAAACCCAACATGATAATGCTGGTGTAAATTTAAGAAATAATGGGATGCTTTGCAGATTTTCACTGGTTTACCTTCTCTTGGGAGAAATCTACCAAACCTAAGAGATATGTAAGATACAATGCTCAAACTAATTCATTCTGAATTTTTCAGAATTGTTCCTGTCAGTCTCCTAACACACTTTTCTTCTCCTGCAAACTAATTTTTTGGCGAATATTCTTCCTCAGTATTTCTTACTCTAGTCTTGAATTTGAAAGATTCCACACATGCCCAATGAATATAAAAACTATAGTTTTGCAACAGTATGTGTAATCTCAACACACGAAAGCAGGTTTCCTCTCCGTTCTATGGATTCAATGTGACTGTGCTCAATCCAGCTAATGTAAGATCTTTTTCCCATTCTTGAGTTATTTTGGTAGACCATGCACTATTATAAAGCTCTTAGCACTCAAGCGATGAGACCAAGTACTGATTTGAAGTAGATGAATGGAGCAATTAAAAGATGTATAATTGCTGCAGGAAAGAAGGGAAAGGAAATTGTACTAGAATACTCACTTTGACGAATCTATGAAGTATATTACAAGAGCACCAATACTAAGAGCGAAGACTAAGACAACCTACAAAAGAAAAGAAAAGAGTCATTATTCAACAGTGCTAAAGTGAAACATTTATTCTTGTACACACAAAAAAAAAGACAAGGAAAACAAATAATAAACTATTATTTTTATTTCAGTTGTCACTTTCTTTAGAAAGCTACTCCTACTTGAATTTCAAACAGTACGCTTTCTTGCATTTTAAAACAGACATAAGCAAGTCGAATCCTAACTCAGGGAAATCCAGTATGCAATTAGGTTGCAGATCCTAACCTTGGGTAAACTGTATTCTTTACTTACAAATAACGAGCAATTCTGCTTCATAGCATTCAAATCACAACACAGATTTATTAGACCTCTCCTTCAGGACTGCAGTAAGTTTGTGATCATTGGTAGGTAAACCAAAAGTTATGACAGATTAAACTGAATTTCTATTTATATACATGGCTGTGAAATCCATGTCTGAGCGTAAGACTACGTAAAAGATATTTACGCTACACTCCTGTCCACTGAAACTATAGTTAACTTTCAAACAAGTTAAAACAATGGCTTTATGCAGCATATCCTGGTACAATGAACACATATCCCGTGTACTCCAGTTTTCCACCCTTTAAATCTGTTGAAGTTTTTGAACCAAATCATTGTAAGGTCAAGCATCCAGCCCTTACTAAAAAGCTATATCTTAATTTTCTGGGTAGTGCAGCAGAAGCTGGATTAATCACATCTCCATTTGTCTCTAATTTATTTTTTTCTGAACATAAAGTCAAAACAATTGTCTGTTCTACTGTCTCCTAAAAATGCTCCAACACTGAGGGAAGATTTAGTTTCACGTTCCACCCAAAGTAAGTCTGCATCTAACACAGGACAGCAAAACTAAAATTTCCGCATAACTAAAATTTTGGATTGAGGAATCATGAAGTACACAATAGTTTATGTACCTATCATGACTTAGATTTCCAACGGGTTTCTGTCTCTTGAACACTGCCATCCACTGGGTAATCTGGAATCTGAAAACATGACCCCAATAAGCTATTATTTGTATCTCAGAATGCAATTCTTCTAGAAGTCTGCTGCACCAAGTATGGGAAACAGATGGAAAATCACGTCTCCTGCAACTTTTTTGATCTGCTGGTCTAATAGAATCAAAACAAAACATCCCTTAATCTTCTGGCAGGCATGTCTCAGGTAGCTGCTTAGAAAGCAACATCCCTTAAAATAAACCCAGAGAACTGATGGCTCAGGATTGAGTAAACCAAGGTACTAAGGTACTGCCAGTCAAAATACAACTTCTTAGGTCACACTTAAGACACTGTCTGAACTGCATGTGTGAAATAAACCAGTTGTGTCATTCCAGGTCTGACTGAGCAGATTTATTAATGCGTAGGAATACCGTAACTAATAGACAGTACCACCACTACTGCTACTTTTGCTGATCATTTCAACTGTTTAAGCACAGAGGAGCACCAAAAATAAAGTATCTTCATTCAATGAAGGCTTCAGCTCTTTTTCTGAAGCTGCCCTGTTAGGAAGAAGCCTGACAGTCGTAAGTGGAAACAATACTGGGGAACATGAAATGTTAACTCTAAGTAGACTTACTGAAACAACAGTGTAGCTTCTCTACTCTCAGCTATCACTCAATGCTATCACTCAATTTAAAGGCAGTATCTGAAGCAAGGTATAACTATAATTATATAACCCAACTCCAGAACTTTGCAGGGCCAAAAAATGCATATATTTGCCAGTAAATGAGACTCATTTTTTTTTATGTAATCACAGTTTGTTAAAAAAAAAAAATCTATTTACCTGGAAGTTTAAATCAGTTTTTCATTCCTTTTAGATCTTGGTGATCATAACTTTTTGTTTTGTGAATGTCCAAGAAATAGTATTTTGCCTGAGTACAAGTAACTGTTGTCACATCTGATTCATTATCACCCAGATCAGTGAGTTTTGTCAGTCGAATTCAAGGACTGAAGCATGAAAACTCTTCAATTAACATTTATACTCTCTAATACGATGTTAGCATCTAGAGTTTCAATCTTCTTTCATTAAACCACATTATTGCTCAGATGTGTACAGGTGTTGCAATGTGCAGCAAGCTATTAAACATCCATATCCACTGGTAGGAGTCTCACCATCTCATAAGAAGCTAGTATGAATATAACTTGTGGATTATTGCCTGCTGATATAACCTGAATTATGATTAGCAGAGATCTCAAAGCCTGTTTTTTCTCTGAATTAAGTTGCTGGCAATCAAATCAATTATGAACACTTTGACCCATCTCTTGCATTATTCTAAGCCACACACAATCACAGTATGGATCTCAATCAAATTTGCTGTTGTCTAGCTCTAGAATTATTTATTATCAATATATTTCAAGGGAAGTCTTGATATATTTTTTTAAAAAACAGTTAACCACTATGCTGAAGTTTCTGGGAATACAATGCTTACATTTCTGGTGAAAGTTATGTTTGAGCCAAAGAAGTTTTAAACATGGCTCTTCAGTCTTAAATGGTTTACAGTCAAGTATTAATCGTGATGTTTTAGGCTACATTCTGAGAAACCATTTATATACTAGCAGTGTCATCAAAGCCATTATTCTAATCTGCTTGAGACTCTATTACATTCTTCTCATTCTTTCAAGTTTTGCAAAGTACACAAGTAAAGCTGGGCTTTTATCTTCCATTTCACATAGCAAGTCTTAGGTCACAACATTCAGTCGCTTCCTACCAGCCAAAGGAGTCCTTTAGGACAAACCAAGCATAACTCTATACCAGCCCTGCATTTTAGTTATAATCAATCCCTTAATCATCATCACTCTGCTGTTTCAATAACGTTATATAGATTCTGGGTAAGATCTTCCAAGACACTTAAGGAATATGAACGTGCTGTGACACTAAAATGCAAGTATATAAATTTTGCAAGGAGCTTCAGATTCCCATGCTACACCCGTAAGATATGTATGCAAATCTACACCATTCCCCCACTGTAATATACATCTGATTTTAACTCAAGGCTTGTTTTCCTCTCAGTTCCTCCAAAATATATACTTAACATTAGAATTTATAACTGCCCAACAGTCACAGAAAGGGCATCAGAAGAGAATGGAATCTTAAAACTCGTTTTTGTTCTGCTAGCAGAGAAACATGTTTCTCCTCTACTAAGTAACAGAGGTATTGAGCTGAACTTGAATACAGCAAGTGCGTGGAAAGCAACCAGAGTAGAGTTATATCAAAATTTTAGAAAGAAAATTAATAAACATTATATTTTATGTGTAAATTTATAGATTTATATATACATTTAATAAAGGAAGATAATAACACGTTTGATAGGTCCCAGATACAATTTTTTTTACTGTAGTCCCATATAAAAAAGCTGGATGCAGCCTGGTTATTCAGACCTAGGAAGACAATTATTGACTTCAAGTCGAGATCTGGATTAGAGTCTGCTAGATTGTGATGGGAGATAACACCTATTTTGGGGAATTTATTATGCTTGAAGAGAGGTAAGAAAATACTCTAAACTCACAGCAACTAGAATATAAGGGGGGAAAAAGCATACATCTATGTGAATTATTTCCTTTTTTGTTAATCAGGCCATGAGCTTGCTTGCTCTGTTTATTATTCCAATGCATTTGGCACAACATTGCAATTGCTACATATCTATAAATTCTCTCTGTCTGGAAGGAAAGAATCTTTTAATTTATGATAACTTACTGTTTGTTTAAGATTGAGAAATGTGAAGTCACATGCTAGCAGCTACACTGACTAAGCACTTAGTGTCAAGTTAAAAATAAACATCAATCTGGTTAAAGGAAAGAGGGGGGAAAACATGGAATAGTTGCTGCATAGCCACAGAGTTCAACAAAAGTGTACAAAGCCTTTTTGAGGCAGGAGTCAGAGTGCAGATAAAACCCACTTGCAGAAAACTCTAACAATGGTTTATTCTCCACTGCTAGCAAGATGTTCCAGAGCAGCTTTGACTGCTCTGTTGCAGTCAAACTTCACGTATCCACAGTAAGACACTTTAAAATAAAGCTCTATCAGCTTTTAGATTTCAAATTACTTAGGGAGAATACAAATTACTTCTTATGACCATAAAGCTACATCCTCAAGTATCCACTGTTTTGGAATACAAAGGTTCACCTTAGTAAGATGTTAACAGCCTGAGTGTTTGACCCAATTTGAATGAAAATTTACATAATTTAAAGAAACCAAACATCTTTTAACCATAGAAATTGAAATAAATTGTATTTAATTTATAGACAAATAGAATTTACTTAACTGGATTTGTTACGAAGGAAAACCTGCATTTTTAAAGACACACCATCTGCAAGTTACATTTTGGCAGGAGGAATTATTTAATCCTTGCTTAGCAATTCCAGCATTAATTTGCAGACTCTAGGATATGCACCAGCATCTGTGCTTTTATTGCAGTTTAACAGAAGTAAGACTTGAGCAAGTCTAGTCCACAGAAAAGCCAAAATGGCTTACCTAAATTGATGTCTCATTAACTACCCTGTATGTAAACAACAAAATTCCATGTAGGCAAAGCCATAAGTGGTAAGAAATTATGTGCTGCAGCTGATACAAACAGCTGAGCAATTAATAGCTCTTAGGTTACTATAAATATAAATTAAGTACCATTTACTATAATGCAATACAGACTCATACTCTAAAAATCAGTGTTCTTCACTTCTTCACTTTTTTTTTTTTTGGTAGCACTTGGTTCATTAAGATGTTCTATTAATACTACCTTTGGACATATCACAGTGAACTAAATCAGCTGCATGTTATACAATTCATTTTAGTTCATCCAACAAAACAGACAAAGTTTTGAAGACAAGGCAAATAAATTTTTATATATATATATATTATTAT
>NW_009703742.1:0-3473 GCF_000703405.1 Apaloderma vittatum | reverse complement strand
ATTTTTGGTTACATATTGTAACTCAAGACACTCACTTATGCTCTCTAAGGACATTTCAGCTCCATTAAAGTCAACGAGGGTCAGTGTTCAACTCCTCTTCCCAATTCCCAAAACTATTCATTCTTATAATAAATATGGAGAATGGCTAAAATTTCAAATCTGGACCACCTTCCTAACGTGGTGGAAAATTCAACACCCATGAAATATTAATTATAAGACTGATTTAATGGAAAGTTTTCTTGTCTAGAAAAAATATATTTCACTGACGGAGAAGGAAGACTGCTACCAGATTTCTGATCAGCAAATCTCGATCTATTTCTTAAAACATCAGCCATATATACGTTCGTTAATTAGCTCATACATATTGCAAAGGCTGAGCTCATTATTGGTTAGGCTATGGCATGTCAACCCCGCCCTAGGACATGCCATTGCTATCTCTTGTGGTTTACTGTGTAAACTTTGTTCCTTATCTACATCCTGTTATTGTATGACTAGTTGCTCAAGGAATTTATAACCTTGGGGTGTTCTGCTTCATTTCTGCATATTGAGCAACTTCATCTGGCTATGTCCTTTAGCATCAAGCCACTCTGTTACAAAACTCTCAACACTTCACAGTCCCGCAATTAAGAATCCGGTTTTCAACTGAGGCCTGCTGTAAATAACTTAAAAGGTCGTTCTACAGGTGCATATGCACCTCGTCTTTTATCACAACTGCCATCAGTGCTCTCAAGCTGTCAAACTCCGATTGTGGAACTCAGAACTTACTTTTATACAATTCCGTACCTACATCCATCAACTGCAGTTTCCAGAGTACCAAGCGAACAACTATCTGTCTTATTCCAACTGCTAGCAATACATCTTGTGATACGGTGTGAAAATGAAGTTGTTGTAACTTTAGCCACACGCTGATAATATCCTTCAGTGTCTCAAACCTGTGTTCTTCTCTCACGTGACTGAGTATTTTACTCTGACTGCAGCCATCTCCATGCAGCAAACTGAAGAAGAAATGTAATTCACATAGAATTTCAGAGGTTTTAAGGATGAATAAAAGGTGTTGTTTTTTTTTTTTAGAGAGAGATCGTCAGAATCTGTGCGCTCCTTTTTGGCACACAGCAGAAGTAAGAAATTTACATGCGAGTTTGAATTCTGTTTAATTTCTCAGATGTATTTTAACAAACTCAGGTGATTCTCACCACTCTTCAGTCAGACTTTTCCAAAGCAAAATGACTTGTCAGGTGGCTAGAGGATGGAGGAGTAAGTCTATGATATATTTTCTTTTTCTTCTTAATGGATTGTTTAGCAGGATAGAACTGGGTCACTTTAAGCCGTCCTTTTCAAACACATCTTGCTACTTTTTCATATATCAAATAAAGTATTAGTTTGCAATGTATAAAAAGTATCTGAGGACTTCAGAAGATCTGAAGTCTCACTTTTTCAGAGGCCTAGGGAACCATTTGGTTTTATTTTTAAACCTGTACTCCTCAATATTTTACTGATTTTAAAGACAGATATTCCAAGCAGCATCAGGAAGTGGACAAATGTACCGCATCGCTGAAGCTCTTCAAGAGCTCTTGCGTTCTGTAATTAATTGAACAGTTCATACATTTTGCCAATTTTATTTGATAAACTAAAAACATGAAGGAGAGAAAAGAGTGGGGAAAATAAAGGTAAAAAATAAGAGAATTAGTCACTGAGGTACTCTAGAAAAGATTCAAACGACTTCATACATACCTGTGTGACTTCAGAACTTGAGTTCTTTCATAAGAAATTCTTTTGAAAACATCACTCTGTCCTCTGGAGAATCTCAGATTTTCAGTGGTTTGGTAATATTACTTAGTATTCAATACATATTAATATTTTCAGCTGTCCCTTGTTACATATTTTTATTGTAATTCCGCGCAAAATAGACCTTTTACATCTTCTCTACAGAAAAAACAAATAATTAACTAGTCTCCTTTTTGTATTGTTTATACTTTGTTTCTAGAAGGAAATTCACTTGAGTCTGTATCAAAGGGCATTCTTTTTCTGTTGTAGACCCTGGAATGTCAATGGAAGCTCGTTCCCAAGTTCTGCAACAACTCTTGTCACAAGGAAACATGCTTTGTAGATCTACTTTCCAAGGAAATGAAAGACTGTATCTTTGCAAAAAATCCTGCTGGCAGAAAGGGGGCTTCTCCAACTCATCTTACCATAAAAAAATTTGATTCACTCACAAAAGAAATTCTGGTTATTTTAATCCTAGAAGAAATTCAGAACTCAAAAATATAATAAACCACTGCAGGGAGAATTGGCCCTTTTGATCTGAGAACATTAAGCCAAGGATGTGCAATCTTCTCAGACAGCATGTGGGCAGAATATTTTCTGCTCCATTTGTCTTTCAGCAACGGTCTTAACTCTGGAAGACAAAAGACACCAACCTTGTAGACTTGGAGAAAGTAAGTTAGAAAACCATGCCCTGTTCATACTCATCCTAACAGATACTCAACCAAAACACCCTCCCAAGCTTGGAATTTTGTTTTAGTTTTCAATCCTTAAATTTTGTTTCTTAAATGATATTATTACTTCATCTTTGTTAAGATCACAGAGCACCAAAAACACCCACAAAAGCATTGGCCTTTCTGCGCTAGCTGTTGAAACATACGCCATGTAGACCATAGAGAAACTAACTGAGACAAAAAAAAAAACGAGGGGAGAAAAAAAAGAAAGAAGTCAACTATAAAGCTAATACATTTTTACTACGTAAATTTGAAAATTGCATTCACAATCTTGGTTATAATCATAATCAAAAATCATTACTATGATGTTGAAAAACTCATATTCTTGGTTATAATTCATAATCTTGGTTTTCTAGCTGAAAATCTCATTTATAATCTTTGTTATAATCTTATAACTAAGGTTACCATGACCACAGATCACAAGCTTGGGTCTTGTAAGGGAAATACTCGACATGTTAACATTCGTTGCCCATGCTAACAGGATGGTGCTGTTCTAAGCGTGATTTATGTTTGGCCCATATCCAGCTACACTGAATGCACAACCCTGAATCATAGAATCATAGAACAATTCAAGTGGGAAAAGACCCTTGGGATCATTGAGTCCAACCATTAACCCTACACTACAAGTTCACCCTTAAACCCTATCACCCAACACCACATCTAAGCGACACTTAAACACATCCAGGGATGGCGACTCAACCACCTCCCTAGGCAGTCTATTCCAGTGTCTGACCACTCTTTCCATGAAGAATTTCTTCCTAATGTCCAGCCTAAACCTGCCCTGTTGCAACTTGAAATCATTTCCCCTGGTTCTGTCCCTAATTACCTGTGAGAAGAGACCAGCACCAACCTCTCTACAATGTCCTTTCAAGTAACTGTAGAGCATGATGAGATCCCCCCTCAGCCTCCTCTTCATCAAACTGAACAGTCCCACATCGTTTCCTTGCGTGTACTATCAGCAAGTTTGCTGATGACACC
>NW_009703741.1:0-222 GCF_000703405.1 Apaloderma vittatum | reverse complement strand
CCAGCACCTGATGGGCTCTCACTCAATCAGAGGCTCGTGGAGCTCAGGAGCTGGAGCCTGGTGGGCCGGGGCAGTGGGAAGAGGAGGGAGGTTGCTCCAGTGCTGTTGGTTGTTGTGGAGGGAGCGGGTCTTCTCCCCTGTGCCGTGACCACGTGTGCTCCTGCCTTCTCTTTCTCCTCGCAGGCGTTCCTGCCCTTGCTGCAGAAGGCTGCCCACGGGAGA
>NW_009703740.1:7001-8577 GCF_000703405.1 Apaloderma vittatum | reverse complement strand
TGTCCCAGGGACAACTCACTGTCCACTGGGAATCACAGGTGGGGTGAGCACAGCCACTCATCTGGCCAGCCTGAAGGCCTCATACGGAAGGGAAACACGATCTCTGCATGGCAGAGCCACAAAGAAAAGGCTAATCCAAGGGCTGGGGCAGGCAACGTTAAATAACCTGGATCCAAGCCCCTGCTTTTGTTCTGGAGCGGATCACTTTTCTTGCCAGGTCTCCTTTTACGAAAAAGGCAAGGAAAAAGAGCTAATTTGAGACTTGCAGAGGCCAGTAACTGGCACGGGCTGAGGTAAACAGAATTTTGTACTCAATTGGTTGCATTCCTAGCCAAAGAGGAATGAGAGAAGATCTGGTTTTGCCCCGAGGGTCTCCTGGCCGAAAGCCTTTGCTGTGGTGGGATTCAGAAGAGGCAGGCCCAGGGGTCCGGGCAGAAACACCGATTCTGCTTCGGCCCTGCTCCCCTTCTGCCGCTGCCCACCCTCCTCCTGCCTTGGGAGCTCGTGCTCATGGGGCTCCTCTTCCTGTCTTAGGTGTTTAGCAGGTGAAGGAAGAAAACCCTCTACCCATCACCAGACTGCGTTCCTGTTTGTGAGTCCCTTCTCCTTTGCCACCGCTGCGTGGATCTGGGGGCTGCTGCCTGAGCCCTTGACAGGCTTTGCAGGCGCCGTGGGAACAGGGACCTGTGAGAAGGCTGCGAGTGGGGTTTTTCTTTATTATTTATTTTTCTGCTATTTATTTAACTGGTGTTTCTGAAGCTTGGGCTGCAGGTCAGTGCTGTACAAAGAGAAGGAGTTTCCATTTGCTTTGGTTGCTGTGTCTCCCCTCTGCCCTGGAGCTGGCTCTTGGGGCTGTGTCATGCTGCCAGTGGAAATAACTGAGCTCTGCCCTAAAACTGTGGGTTTGTTGCTTTTTTTTGGTTTATTGGGGGTTTTTTTTAGAGCTTCTTCTCAAGGCTGACCATACCCCTGGTGTGTGTTGTGCAGGGATGGTCAACACGAGAGAAGCAGTGATGCCTGGGGCAGACTGGGCACGTGGTGGGGAGGGGAGGTCTGGGTGTGGATGCTTGCCTGCACCTGGAGAATTCGGGATAGTCCCTCTCCGTGAGAAAGCTGCCTGTGGCACTAGAAATCCTGACAGCTGTGTTTCTGCCCGGCTTACTAAAGCAGCGTGTGTGCTGAGTCAGTGCCACGAGGGTCATCGTCATGTGGCCGCAGAGAGCGAGCAGAGCGCTCTGCCAGCAGTGAGCGCCCCTTCATACCCTGCCCCAGGGTGGGGCTTTTACTGGCAGTCTGAACTGGAAAAAAACTGCTTTGAAAGAACCAGCAGCTTTTTGGGGTGTGTGTTGCTGTTAGACGTGGTGGTGACATGCATGGATTCTCGTTTACAAGCCAGAAGGCACTTGGGTAAGTGTCCTTGCTGGATGGGAACGGGGTGGCCGGCATGGAGGAACTGGGTGCTCCCGGGCCCGTGTGGGTGCCGCGGTGACATTGCTGTGGTGATACTGCTGCCCTGGTGAGCCCCCTCCTGCCGGCGCGCTTTGACTTTGAACCACCTGCCTGGTGTCGCTGCTGG
>NW_009703740.1:6578-6990 GCF_000703405.1 Apaloderma vittatum | reverse complement strand
CGCTGTGGGCTGGCGAGAGCTCGGCCCTGCTGAGTCCCTTTGCCTCGTGCCTGGCACCGGTGCAAGGGTTGGGCTGCCTGCAGTCCTGTGTTCATCCAAGGGTGGCCAAAGGATGCTGCTGCCTCTTGGCTCCCCGTGGAAAGTCTGGCTGTTTTGGTAAGCTCTGGGATGGGGAGGTGGGGGTGCAGCCTCTGCCCTGTGCCAGGGCAGGAGTCCGTAAAGCACAGCAGGACTCACGCCTGTCCTGTGGGGGCCACGGGGAGCCCTCTCTGCCGTCATGAGCTGAACTCAGGCTCTTCTTGATGCTAGAGGCTGTGAGTGTAGAATCATTTGGGGTGGAAAAGACCTTTAAGATTGAGTCCAACCGATAACCCAGCACTGCCAGGCCCAGCACTAACCTGTGGCCCTGAGC
>NW_009703740.1:5818-6561 GCF_000703405.1 Apaloderma vittatum | reverse complement strand
TCCCTCCGGGGATGGAGACTCCACCTCTGCCCTGGACAGCCTGTGCCAGGGCTTGACAGCCCTTTTGTTGAAGAAATTTTTCTTAATATCCAGCGTAAACCTTCCCTCACACAACTTGAGGGCATTTCCTATTGTCCTGTCACTAGTAACCTGGGAGTAGAGACCAACTCCACTTCACTACACCCTTCTGTCAGGGAGCTGCAGGGTGGGGATGCCGGGTTATCGGGGGCTGTGTGAGGTCAGTAGCCGTCTTTCTCCTGTCCCTCTCAGGTGAGCAGGTTTGGTGCCGCGGTCACGGCGTGCTTGTGATGGCTCCGGGCTCGCTCCTTCCTTCTGGGAGCGAGAGGAGAGTTATGGGCTGCAGTCCTGCTCTGCCACTGGGCATTGAAACTCATCACAAGCGTTTTGTAAATAAAGGCTGCTTGAACTCAAAAGAGCCAACTTCCTGCCCAGATCACCAGCTTACAGAGTCACAAAATGTCAGGGGTTGGAAGGGACCTCTGAAGATCATCTAGTCCAACCTTCATCCCAGCATACCTAACTGCTACACCACAGCCTCAAGATCTGCTTTTTTTTTTAAACACCTCCAGGGTTGGTGACTCCACCACCTCCCTGGGCAGCCTGTTCCAGTGCCTCACCACTCGTTCAGGAAAGAACTTCCTCCGAATATCCAATCTAAACTTACCCTGACGCAACTTGAGGCCATTTCCCCCTGTCCTGTCATTAGTAATTATAGAGAAGAA
>NW_009703740.1:0-5673 GCF_000703405.1 Apaloderma vittatum | reverse complement strand
GTTGCCCTTCTCTGCACCCGCTCCAGCACCTCGATGTCCTTCTTGTGCTGTGGTGACCAAAACTGGACACAGTACTCGAGGTGACTTAACTTCAGAGACAAGGCTTTTTGGTCACTAGAAGATACTGCACCGTGACTTACAGAAACATCCCTGTGTCTGGCAGAAAGGGAGACCTCCCGGCTGTGTTTTGCGAGCACCTGCGGGTGGGAGCTGCGGGCTCTGGCGTGTGTGCCAGGAGAGCTCTTTGGCTTGCTGACTGCTTGGCTTTTAGGGCACTCCTCGTTCCATCTTGGGTTTTATTTTTTTAAATACCATTTATATAAAATATCAATACTGCCTTTCGCTTGAGCTGTGTGCAAGAAGTAGGTCTGTCTGGCAGCATGGAGCTGTGCAGAGAGGGTCCCCAGCGATGCAGATGGTTGCAAGCTGCCAAGTGTCAAGCAAATTCCAGGGTTCAGAAGCTGCGTTCGGAGACCAAAAAGCCGTGCTAAAATACAGCATCGCTTGATTGCAGTCTTTCAAAATGCTGTGGCTTCTCCGTGCGATGTGGATGCTGCACGTCGTGGCTGAGACCGGTTAGTTTGCACTGGATGCTGTGTGTGTGAGCAAGGATCCAGGAGCTGGAGCCATGATTTAAAAAAAAAACAAAACCCAACCACCAGGCAGATTAAAAAGGGGAAATGGAAGTCTGTGTTATCTTGGTTGAAGGTGTAATAAACCTGGGGATAAAATAACTACCTTTGAAACTGGTGTCAGGGGACCTTTTGCTTCTGCATAATAATTTTTTTTTTTTCGTTTCCCGTTTAAAAACCTGTTTGGATTCTGTCGGGGTCCTTCAGAGACTGCAGGCTTTCCAGGATAGCAAAATTCCAAGTGAAAGTCAGGTTTCTTTTCCCTGGAATTTAGAAAATTTTGAAAGTGAATTGCTGTGGACTTCTGGAAAGTAATAGTTACAGCCAACTGGGTAAGACTGAGACAAATTGAGGAATAATCTTCCTGTGCCAGGTGAAGTGAGTTAAATAAATAGTTCCGGAGTTATGACAACCCTTTTAACAAAGCAATGTGAGGTCCAATTCTGCATCCTTTGCCTTTCTCTTGTAACATCTAAGCAAACCTTTTCCTAAGGGTGGGCAGCAAAAAGAAAAACCTGTAACTAAGATACAGGACTTGAATAACTGCATGTCCAGCACCGGATGGAGCCCGTCATCAGAATTAACACAGTTCTTGTGCCTGGTTCCATCACTGGAGCACAACTGTATTTTCTCTCAGGGTTAGAGGCTGGTATTTAACCTTTATGCTCTGGAGACCTGTGAATGAAGAGAGAGGAGTCCAAACTAAGACTCCTCTCCCTGCACCAGACCTGTAACTAAGATACAGGACTTGAATAACTAAATGTCCAGCACCTGATGGACCCCGTCATCAGAATTAACACAGTTAATTGTGTCTGGTTCCATCACTGGAGAACAACTGTGTTTCCTCTCGGGGTTAGAGGCTGGTATTTAACCTTTATGCTGTGGAGACTTGTGAATGAAGAGAGGAGTCCAAACCAAGACTCCTCTCCCTGCACCAAACCCAGAAACTGCCAGAAATGGTGGTTTTTTGCTTTCTGGCTGTGGGTGTGGGGAGCGAGCAGGTGGTCTGGCCGCTCCCGAGGCTCCGTGGTTCCCCTTTGAAGCGCTGGAGAGGCCGGGAGATAGCGCGGCCTCCTCCTCCCTGGCTCCCCGCGCTGCGCTCCTGGAGCTCCCGTCCCGGGGTGCCTCTTTGCGAGGCGTCCTGCTTGGCAGAGCTGACCTCCTGCGGGGGCTTGGGACAGCACAACCCCTCGTGGTTTCTGCTTGTCCCTCCCCTCTGGGAGGCCAGAAGCTCGGCTGCTTCGGCCAGAGCGATGGCTTGCTGCTGGAGACGTAGCCCTCGAGCTGGTGAGCCCCCGAATTTGTTCTCCCTCGCTGTGCTCAGAAGGGAAGGGCTGCAGCTCCTGCCCCAAAACCAGCTCAGTGTGTTGTTCTGCCTCGCTGTGCTCAGAAGGGAAGGGGTGCAGCTCCTGCCCCAAAACCAGCTTTGTGTGGTCTCCATTGTCCTCAAGATTATTTTTTTTCACGGCTTCCTCTGAGCAAAGGTTTGTCCTTGCCGCGGGAAAGAGCTTGTCAAGGGAAGTGGGCAGAAGACAGGCCGTTGCTGAGGATAACCTTACTGCCATGGCCATCGCTGTCCTGCTGAGTGGCACCGGCCACCCTTGTGTCATCAGGGTAAGAAAGCCGATGCTGAACTCACGCTCCGTGCAGTGGTGGCATTTGGGCACTGCTTCCTCCGTCTCTTTGCAGAAGATTTGTGGCCACGCTGTGCGGGAGTAGTGGCGGAGACTCCCAGGGAAGTGTTGACCAGCAGCACCGCGAGGGCTCCTTGCCCTGAGGTGCAACGAGCAATTGAAGTCCTGAGCGAGATGGCGAGAGCCAAAACCGTGTGTGAGAGGGTGGGTTACCGGGTGGTTTTTGGCTGAGATCTTTCTGCAGATGAGGTGGGGTGGCGGTGAGAATGGGGAGAAGACCTTGCCGTTAAAACTTCAAGGGTTTCATCAGGAGTGAAGGTAATAAACTGGCAACATTTTTCCCCCACTGGTGCATTCCCTCCGTGTCAGGTGCCAGACCAGCTGCGGGGATTTACTGGAAATGAAAAAGGAGAGGGACCCTGCTGGGAGCTCTGCCCTGTTGGCAGCTAAACTCCAGTTGTGGAGGCTTTAACTAACAGTTTAGTCTACAGTTGCACAGAAATAACCCCCAGCTCTTGCTTGGCTCTGAGATGCAGCGATGGAAAGCCCATCTGCCAGGACGGAGGACAGGGTGACCTGCCTGATGGAGAGAAACAGGCGATTTGCTTGTCTGCAATCGCATCACTAGCATTTTTCTTCCGACCCCTTCCTCAGTGTCATCTCTGGGAACCCCGTGGGAAGCTTTGCAGCGGTGGTTTATTCTCCTGTGTAGTACAGTCCCTTGCCAAGCACCCTGGAGCCCTCTCAAGATCGCTGCTGCCTTTTGTAGCTGGTGACCTGTGACAGAGTACTTATTGTTCTCTGGAGCTGGACTTTGCCTTTGCAGGGGTAAGGACAAGGAGCTCTAATCTTGGCCGAAGACCTTTCCTGATCGCCCTTGTCAGTGCTCCCTAAGCATCACTTTCCCTTTTCTTCCCAGCTCCTGATGAATGCAGTAACATCACCTTAAACTTCAATCAGTTTTACTTCTCAGCCCAGGCAGAGCTTGGACTTTGCTGCTTCTCCTTCAGCCCCCCAGGAAAGCTGTCCAGGGTTTTTTCTCTGGCAGGCACAGGTTTGCCAAACAGGTTAACTCTCCGCTCGTGTCTCAGCCACAGGACACGTCCTTTCTCTCTGGTGGCACACCCACGGCTCTGAGTCACTTTTCTGTGTGCAAGTTCAAATGTCCATGGTCTCCTGGGTTGGCAGCACTCCCAAGTGCAAGAAAAGAGTAACTTTGCCCTTACAAATCAAGTTCTGAGCTAATTATCTGTTTACCTGGCCAGAGAGTGCCCTTGTGTGTGCAGAAAATAGCCTTGTGATCAGGCCTGGGGTTGGAGGAGTTCAGAGCTTTGGCTGAGCAGCGGAAGGGAGGGAGTGATGGGTGGCTCCCCAGGGGAAGGACGGGGGCCGTAGGGCTCGGCAGGTGTTGTATCACCTTGTGGAAAGGAGAGAGGAAGCCCCAGATCTCTGGGGTGACTGGAAAAGTGCGTCTTCCTCCACTAACGCCTGTGGTGAGTGAGAGCTCTGATAAAGGCTGGCCCTCATTCCCTGCTGAGTTTTGCTTGGGCTTCCTGCCTGGAACGTGGGGCTGCTCCGATGATCTTGGCAGAGGGAGAACAGAAATCACTTTGGATGGATCAGCGTGGGTACAACAGGAAGGGAAGAGTTTGGTGGGGCAGTGAGATAACCTTGGGACACAGGATCTCGCGGTGTTGTGGTGCAAAACCTCTCTCCAAAAAGCTGCTGGGCTGCCTTGTGCTCTTAGGACTAAATGTATAGCGAAAAGCGTTCTCTGACTGGCTCTTAATGCTCTCCTGGTTTCCTGTGGCACGGTGGGACCGCTAATCTTCATCTGTTTTTCTTTGCCTACAGTGCCACTGACCACCATGGGGGATGCTGGCGCGGAAGCAAACATCCCTCCTCCTGACGGCGCGGCGCAGCAAGACTCTCTTGTCAGCATGACGGACGTGTTCCTCATCTCGCTCATTGTTGGGCTTTTTACTTACTGGTTCTTTTTCCGCAAGAAAAAGGAGGAAATCCCTGATCTCCCCAAAATCCAGTCAGTGTAAGTAACATCTCTCGGGCAGCGTGGGGTGAGTGGACATTGCTGTCTTGCTCCTGGGGGGTCCTTGAAGGCCGTGCAGGAGGCTGACCTGGGTTATAGGACGTTCCCAGGTGAGGAGACTTGGTCCCAGAGCGCCTTTCTCTCCCCTCGTGTTTCTTCTGAGCTGCATGTTCACCTCGGAGTGCAGAAATCCCAGTGGAAGAGTCGGCCTGCAGTTCTGCCTTACCGCCCCCCGTGTGGCCCAGATCAGTAATTTGCCTTTCGCAGGCTGAGCAGAAAAGCCTCTGGCTGGACTTCGAGCCTTGTAAGGATTGCTTTGGCTATTCTCTGCATTTTCTCACAGAACTCACATTTAAATAAATCTGGAGAAAGCTGCACTTGCCCTTAAGCAGGTTTCCGATTGGAAATCTTACCTACTTTTAGCTGTGAAGAGAATTAATTGTGTTGGGGAGCTAGGAGAGAGTTCCTGGACATGAGCTGGTTGGCTCCTGCAGCAGCAGGAGACTGGATCTGGAGAGGGAGAGGTCCTTTTTCACCCTGTGTTCTGCAAATGGCTCCAGGCCAGGAGAGAGCTGTGTTAGTGGAGTTTTGGGTGCATTTAGTTCCTTATCCCAGTCACATACCAAACTTAACATCCCTTTTCTGCTCGTCTTTTTAGCTCATTCCTTCAGTTTCCTTCTGAACCGTCAGTAAGAACGCTAACTAAAGGTTTGGAACCTGCTGCAGCAGAGACCGCAGGAGCTGCTGCTGTGCAGTGCCGTTCCCTTGGGTCTCCTGGGGTCTGTTCCCTGTGTGGGTGAGGTTCCCCCCTCCAAGAGAAGCCACCCTGAGCCTTAGCCCAGCTCTGTGCTTCCCAGCATTACAGCCTTTGCAGAAGGGTCAGTGCTCGGGGTTTGTAACGCTGCCTGCAAAGCTGCTTTTGCCCTCCCAGTTCCCAGTGGGTGGTTGCGAGGCTGTGCCATGAGGAGGGGGAGGTGATGTCCGGCATCCGGTTGCACCAGCAAGGTGTCCCACGTCAAGTGGGTTTCTCTCAGTGGCATTTTGCAGGTGATGCTGCTTTCAGTTTTCAGGGCTCGCTGTCCAGTGTTTAAGTTGTAATTCAGGTTGTCACTGAAAAGGAGATGGTTTGGTCTCGTCGTTTCTGCTTTAGTTGGGTGATGAAGAATCCTTCTTCACCAGAAGGGCCAGAAGGAGGATCTGGGGAACTCCAGGCCTGACCTCGGTACCAGGGAAGATTACCGAGTGGTTCGTCTTGGGACCTGCACAGGCTGGAGTAAGTGGCCAAGGCCAGTTGTTGGAGCTTCACCGAGGCCAAGGGCTGGGCCCTGCCCTCAGGTCACCCCGATCCCCGGCAGAGCCA
>NW_009703739.1:0-35672 GCF_000703405.1 Apaloderma vittatum | reverse complement strand
CGGGGTCTCGCGGTGTAACGGGAGTGAGGCCGGGGGTCTACTTTTATTCCCTAGCCATTAACTTTCGCTACTTAATGCAGGATATGCCGCATCTTAATTGCTGATTTTCAGATTTGCTTTGAAAAAAGATCCGGGGTTTCGTCCATAATTAATTACAGAGTGCGTATAAATCCTCTCAAGTACGTTTTACAAACATTTGTAATCTCCAGGCCAAAAAGTTTTCAGTTAACCCTTGTTTGCGCAGGTTGCGTTAACTGAAATTATCTTGGAGGAAACGCGTTTACTCTGGGTCATCTTATTGTTTTTGAGATACTGGAAATACCTGGGGAAGAGCTTTTCTTCTCTGTTGCAGGGATTGATGCACAAACTCTGGGAAACTGACTGTGGTCCTGAGGCGCATGTAATTTATCTGTTTGTCGTCACCGGATAAATATTAAGATATTCAGACAGATGTAACAGCAAATGGCCAAATCTTGATGTTAGGTCATCAGTGACGTAGGTGCATCATCCGCGCTTCAGAACTGATCTTGGCTTTTTTCTACAGCAGGAAGCAGCTCAGAAGACTGTCTGGTGAGAGAAGCGTTCCAGTTTGAAGTTCTGCAAACTCAGCATGAAGAAATTAGACAGAAGGTTAGCAATATCTTCTTCTCCCCTCTAAATATCGTATTTGTGATAGGGCTAAATGAAAGGGGGGATACGTTCAGTTCAAAGTATTACATTTTAGTCAAGTTAGTAATCTTTGAATCCATGAATCTGTTAGAAGCATCATACTAGAAATGGCTCTAATAATATTAAGAGCAAGAGCAGTATTATATTTCTTAGACATTTCAGATTAGTAAATGCTAATTTGTCAGTTTTACTTGTTTCCTACCAAATCAATTCTCTTCAACTAGTCAACAGGAGTTGTTTTGTGCAGCTGAAAGATTTGAGAAAGCAAAATGACCTTTAAGTTATGTTACTTTACCTTCTGATGATTTTTATTTTATTCTGATGATACTTTACTTTCTGGTGATTCCTCATGGAAGGATACTATTGGGAAGAAATAGGTGCAGACAATGAAGAAGTTACAAATGCCTGCATCAAGTTCCTGGGTTTTTGGCAGACAGCTTAGGATGAATATAAGACCTGAGCAAGTTTACAGTGATATTTTATTAGAATGTTCTTTTAGCCTCAGATAAAATTTCATGTAGTTCCTTCCTGGTCCAGAAATATTATTCATGTATTTAATATTCTGTAGTGTTGTGGGGTTTTTAAATGCTTATGTATTACATTTTGGACTTACACATGTATTTAATATTCCATAGTGTGTGTATTTAAATGCTTGTGTATTACTTTTTGGACACCTCTTAGTATGAAAGAGGCCCACAGCTTAGTAAGACATTGTGTCATGAAATTTCTTTGATTTTGACTTTTGCACCTAGTGGTTTCCTTGGCTGTTATGAGAGGCAGTAAACTTGTGCGTAGCACTCACACCTCGATAGGCCTTTGTTTCCTCACAGTTGTGCTTTCTCCCAGACAGAAAGGGCCCCTCTGTTTACCTTTCTCTCATCACCCTTACCTCTGTTCTTTTAATCCTTGCCAGCTCCTTCTTTATTGGGGAAGCTCCCACCTGTACAGCATGTTCAGCATGGGGATAAAATCATAATTTTACACAGTGCGGGGGGGGTCTTTCTGCTTTTTCCTCCATGCTTTTCGAGTAACTCATTTATTACCTCTCCAAAGTCTTGTCTGTGAGGGTGATGGCTGAGACTGTATATGTCACAAGATACTGTCAAAGGGCAGTAGCTTGTCTTAGGACTGTGGTTGTTGGCTGTCATGCTACGTGAATTATCATAATTAAAGTATTGTTTTTAACATCCAAACAATGAATAAATTATTGATGTGTGCGACTAAGATACTTTTCCAAAAAAAGGAACGTAATTACAGAGAAGGGGAAAGAGAACAATGGTCTCTGACAGATACCAGGGCAGTATATGAAATCATGCCTTTGCTATCATTTTATAATTCTGTTAGAGAAAACAACAGCTCAGCCTGATTTCATCAGAGGACAATTAGAAGCAACATTGCTGAATTTCTGAACTGGACTACAAGAGCATTTTTCTCCCTAGAAAGTATAAATATACTGAAATTTCAACCACATAATGATATAAATACGTACTTTTGGTTACATACATTGTTTAATGGAATTCATCTCCTTGCAGCTGAAAGAAATGCAAGATGAAATTCTTACTAAAAATGGAGAAATTAAAATTTTGCGTGACTCAATGCAGCAGATGGAGTGTGCTCTGGAGGAACAGAAAAGATCGTACATGCTATTGGAACAGCAAAAATCTCAGACCTTAAGTGAAAAAGAAAAAGAGTTCTCCAAAAAGGTTTGTGAATATGTCAATTACCTGCACATCACATGCAGAATTTTATGACTGAATGATGTCACAGTCTATCTAATCAAAAGAACATTTTTGTGAAATTTCCGCACAGTTTATGCTTTTATTTTCTTACTAGAAGAAAGCATTAGTAAGACCTTGCTGAGGGTTTTCTTCTGCCAAAGTAAGAGTGAAACTCAAGTGGCAGAAGTCTTAATTTGCTTATTGCTTCTTTTTTCCGCAATCCCAAGAACGTTTAAAATTGGATCGCTATTTTAAAATGGAAAAAAGCGACACAATATGCTTTATGGCTCTGATCAGATCACTGTTCCTGTTGCAGTCATCTTTCTGTGAAAGCCCTGAAGAGGACAGTGGCTGCTTTTGTCCTGCTGTCCCTTTAACGACCTCCCTGTAGCCACACTCTTTGTGGCACTTGGTCTGTCTTAACAAGTCATATGCTTCTTGCCCAAAATTTTGACAATTGGTTCTAAGATAGTATTAATTAGACTAGAAAACATAAAAATGGAGATCTTACACAGAGTTCATAGTAAGTAGGTGGCAATCTTGAAATCTTACAGTAATTCTAGTTGCTCTGTAGTTACAAAACCTCTTAATTATTTGGTGACAGTGACACTGTCTTCTTAATTCCTCTTTCAGTTACTGTCATTACAGTCAGAGTTGCAGTTTAAAGATGCAGAAATGAATGAATTAAGAACACGGCTTCAGAACTGTGAAAGAAATAAACATGTTACTCAGACGGTTTTAATGCCAAGGTAGGAGTTTTGGAAAATGAATTTGTGTTCCTTTTTGCAGTACATGTGCTTAAACTATTAAAGAGATTTTCTTTCTTTATGTAACTCTTAGCTCCGTTGTTGTTAAAAAATACAACCAAAAAAGTCTGACTTCTGTGCTCAGAAAGAGCCTTCCTTGTATCTGTGACAGAAATGCAAAGAGTTTATTTATAGTAAAGTACTTTTAAAACACTGAGGTAAATAGATCCTTGCTTATTGTTTAATAAAATAGTTATAAAAGAAATAGATTCATCTAAGTGTATGATTTTTGTTTCAGCCCTAAGAAGAATTTTGCAGTACAAGTGAAATCAGAAGGATCTTCTCCACAGCCTGGAAAAAGGTCTTTTCCTACAAAGAAATCCTTCAGTGCTGAAATGTCCACTAAACCATCGTGTTCTTCAGGAAATTTGACTACCCCAGCTACTTCAATCAAAGAAGGTAAACCCGTATACAGCTTGCAACATTTGAGCTGCATATCCACATTCTGCCTTAGATAAGGATTTTTTTACTACAGGACTGAGCAGTTTGGTTTTGCTTAAGTTTCTTTCCATTTTATACCGACTGGCAATAAATAGCTATGACAGAAATTTGCATCAAGATCATTTTAATTCACACCTCTGTTGTGCCTACGTACCGGATGCCAAGATGTCAGTAATGAAGTGGCTGTTGGCTATAATGAAAAGGCTTTGATTTGTTATGTGATGAATTAAAATATCCAAAATGTTAACCTGTCTTTCTCACTGAATAAAGAAGAACAGGAAATAATTTGCCTATTTCTTGAATCAGCCTGCTAGTCAGCTAATGCATTTTTTGTATTTTTGTGCTTTTGGCTTCAAAGCTGACCGTTTAGGGGAATTAATTTTAAACAGTACATATTCAGCTATATTAAAAGAAGTAACTGAAACAGTATACTCATTTCCTCTTTTATATGCAGGACAGTGATTCTCACAAAGTTGTATATTGAAATGCATTGAATAAAGCTTAGGAAATTAATATATGCATATATTTGAAGATTGCTGTAATAGGAACCAAAACCAGTGTTTTTTTATAGCAGCCCACTGCCATGTTTGCAATAGGAAATAATAAATGGAAGAAATGGGGCTATCACCAACTAATCCTTACAAGAGTCATGAAAATCCTGAGATGTTACTACTGCCCGTTACAGTATTCAATCTGAAATTGTCTTGAGCAGTATGAACTTGTAAGTAGGGTTAATGATTGTACACGATGATCCCAAGGGTCTTTTCCAACCTGAATGATTCTGTGATTCTGTGTGATTCTGTGAACTCCATCAAAAAGAAAAATAGAGTAGCCTTAAGGCATTGGTATTGCTATTTTTTCAGCCTCCTGACTGTTCATTATGGTAACAACATGCAGCATGTGTATTTGTTTGAAACACATGCTTGATTATTTGTGTTATGAACCCTGCAAGGCTTTTGGCTTCAGTTTGGGTAGTAATTGTGACATATGTAGGTGATTGGAAGATTATTAAATGTTCAATTATTTTATTTCATTTAGAATTTTATGTTGATTTTGAACTAAAGTAGTAACATAAAGCTCTGCTAGTAGTGAGAATTCCATTTAAGGTTTTGGGGTTTTTTTCTAAAAGTTGATAGCAATGGCACTGAACAATCTGTGGAACATCTGATGGTAAAGGTGAAAATAAATTCACTTTTCTAATTTATTTTGGGGAACAATTCTACTTGCATCACAGCTCAAATACATTTGAGTTTTACATGTATTTTACTGGTCTGCTGTCCGTTCACTTACTATATAGCAGCTGTGGCTGAGTGCGTGTAAAGGATAGGTACAGAGAGATAAGCAATATGGTTCTCATATTGGACACATAATTACTGTTTGTTTTAGACAGTAAGATAACCGATCCTGAAGTTTTACCCATGAAGCATGAAGCAGCAGGAAAAAACGGTTCCTACAACTTTGTACCTAAACGAAACGCACCAGGTAGGTTAATCCTCTTCACGCAGCCACGGTGAGTGAGTCCAAGGCACAGCCCAGGTGCCTTCACTTCGCAGCGTCGCGCCGAGGAGCCTGCGGCCTGCGTGGTGCTGCTGCAGCGTTCAGCTCGGTTTTTGCAGGTTATTTTATTGTCCTGTATCCTAACAATGCTCTTATGTTGTTATTCTATTTAAGAAGAAGGTTTGCCTGGGTTTTGTTTTATGGAAGGGTGTGTCTCAAGAAGTAGCTTGTTAACAAGGCCAGCTCTTTCAGTATTAATATGTTATGCTTTTTATTGTAAATTGATATAAACCCAGGAAAAGTGGACTTTTTTTTTTAAATGAAGGTAAAAACAATAAAACAACATTTACAACAGTCAGGGTACTATATTATTTCCAATTCAGCACGGAATTGCATCACATAATTTTAAATGTCTGAACTGGAAGATGGAGGGCAAGTCATCCAGATAGTTGGGGTATATGCTCATTTGTCTTGAGCTGTTTTGCTAATGTGGGATTGTAATTAGAATATCTGTAAATATAATTTCATTAATTTTTAAATCATATCTTAATTTCATTTTTGTGAAAAATCATTCTTGTGTAATGAAAGGAGATTTGTAATGAAAAAGCTATGTTGAGAGCACTCTAAATAAGGCTAATCTTTTGAAATATTAATTTTTTTGTCCTTTATGATGTTGCAGTTGATGATAAAGCTACTACTTCAAAGACAATTGTGTATCCTTTCAGGTTCTATCTTACTAAATGCACTGATGAAGCAGCCCATTGTCCCTGGGTCATTACTAGGACTCTGCCATCTTCTTAGCAATAACTCTGAGCCTCTACCTGGAGCTGTATTGCAGCCTAACTATTTGGATACGTGAGTTTTATTCTCTTTTTTAAACTCCATCGACATGTTCTTAGTATAGTAGCGTTCTCTGTACTAAGAAATGCTTATTCATTTGGGTATTCCTTGTATTAAATGCTGTTTTGCTTGGGCCATTCTGTGCAAAATTTGAAACATCATTCCATGTCTTTGCTTATTAATCTTTGATTATCATAGTATTGTTCCACTGTTGAGTATCTAAGAGATAAACTAGGTTAATTATATATTAGTGGAAGGCACAGAAATATTTTGTAAAACTTGGGAGCTTAGCAGCTGCTATTTTTAACCACTTGAGGACACAAAACTTGCATTGCGAAGAGGGAAGCACATAAACATGATCATGAGTTAAGTAGGAAGAAAAATGTTGAAAACGTGATTAAAAGAAGAGTAGCCTTTATATCTTCAAAGTCTAAACTATATTCAATTTGTAATATATAATTTATGTGCAATTTGCCAAGATATATTTAATGACCAGTAAAGTGTGTTAAATATGAATATTTTACATAAATTAGAATATTTTTTCACTTTGAAGTATTGAACTGTAGCTCCTAAAATACCTTTGCTTTTCTGTTACGTTATTAGTAATTCTTGTGGGTTTTGGATTCATAGCAAGGCTCATGCTTCATAGGCTGTGCTGTTTATGCAAGTAGAGGTGGTGTGTTTGGCCTTTGTAGCTGCGGTTTGACTAGTTAATAGCTGAACGCTCTCTCATCTCTGGCCAACAAAACAAGTTTTTGTTGTTGTACTCCTTTAAAGGCCCCTACTTATTACAGATCAATCACGTACAGATAATTGTTCTTCCCAAAAAACATGAGAGGAAGAGAAGAATGTATTAACAGGTTATCAAGAGCATGAAATTGGAAAGCCAGTGTTGCGAACGTTTCAGATAATGGCTTACAGGGGTGGGATTTTCCCCTCAGTCTATTTTGGGAATAAACATTCTTATTACACTAACCTTTCTATAATTTGATTCCGAATACAGGTACTTCAAATTCCAATTATGTTCTCTACCTTTTCTTAAGTATTAATGTATTAACAGGTTATCAAGAGCATGAAATTGGAAAGCCAGTGTTGCGAACGTTTCAGATAATGGCTTACAGGGGTGGGATTTTCCCCTCAGTCTATTTTGGGAATAAACATTCTTATTACACTAACCTTTCTATAATTTGATTCCGAATACAGGTACTTCAAATTCCAATTATGTTCTCTACCTTTTCTTAAGTATTTCCCTTTGATTTTTTTTTTTTTTTTTGATAGGAAGTCCACACAACTACCCAGCAGCAAGACAGCTCAAGAAGAAATTGTTCCTCCTGTATCCCTGCGAGAAGCTCAGAAGCTTGCAATAACAGGATTGAACTTGATTGCTATGGATGAAGGATTAGCTGAAAGAAGCCCAACAGAAAGCCGGAGAGAATTCTTGCACCTCACATGCTGCAAGATCCGAGGTGCCGTGCATCTTTTGCCCTTGGTAGAACACTATGTTGGCACATACTGCCAAGCAGTACAATTGGCAGACAAGTCGGTAAATGCCTCTTGTGGAAACCATTCAGCTGTTTCCTCCAGAACCAACTCAAACATGGCTTCAAGCAAGGAGGACTTCAGGGCATCTCTTGAAGAAACTACGGTTGTGTCCCTGGGTGTTCTGTATTATTTGGTGTTTTATAGCTGGGATGTTGTCCACACGTTGCTGTCTACTGAAGCAGAGAAAAGTTCTGCTGCTGGAGATGAACAAGTTTCCAAGATGGACAATAATGCGTTGCGTGATAATCAGTGTGATAATAAAGAAGATACCAGGATACAAGGAGGACTGCCCGTGGCTCTGCAGGATGCTCTCAGTAATGATCAAGCTCAGCATTCTTTGTTTAAAAAGCTGCTCCAGGTTTTAGCCTTTTCAGCTGTGAAAGGCTCCCAGGCAGATAGCATACTGAACCAAAGCCTGAAAGTTTTGGTGAAATTAGCTGAAAATGCAACAATGGACTTGCTAATGAAGTAAGTCAGTACTATGCTAGCTTTAAAGTTATTTCAGACTCTTGTTTAGCAATTTTCGGAAACTAATTTATGCAGATGACAGCAGAAGTTCTGACACGTATGAGAGAATGTGACACCTCTCAGATGACCTTTGAGAAGCAGTTGAGGACCCTTCTACTGCCTTTGCTGCTAACACATGTGATATTCGTCCCTGATCAGTAACAAGATTTGCTTACGATGTTTATATGAAGCAGATGCTGCTGTTTCATGGCATATCTGTTGCTTTAAAGTGAGAAAACTTTTTGAGGCCCTATACAGTTGTTGACAATATCTGTAACATTCATTTTGGGGTTTTCATGATTTCTGGGAGATGCATGAGTAAAAGCAAGGTCTCACTCTGGTATGTAGAACGGCGCTCTCAAAAATGAGGCATTTCATCTGCTAATGGTCTAATATACATAACCAGAGTATGACTTGCAGACTGCTGAATGTAGCAGAGTATGTTTTTCAGTATTGTCTCTATTCATGACATGTAAGTTGAGATCAGGTATGTTTTGAGTGGCTAAAAAGGCACAAGTGATGATGCTGTGTACAAGAAACAGTGTATTTTCAACTTGTCTGTGCATTGTCCATTTCTAACTGAATTTTCTTTTGAAGTTTTCAGCACTTACTGAGTAGCCAAATACTGCTCCATTGTCTGTGTCCAGAGACCCCTTTGCCTGCTGTCGTGCTGACTGTGAGACTGTTGTCTATTCTTTCACAACACCACCTGTTGGTTGCTCAACTCTGTTCTCATTCAGGTAAAAGGCTGCATAACAGAGACCTGTTAGGAGTTGAATGGTAGTTCGAGTGACTAAAGTAATGCAAACAGGCCTCGTTCTAAGGAGTTAAACCCCAAAAGGCGAAAAGCCAGCTATGTTACTTGAAAACTTGTTTTCTAGTGCGGTTTCAGTTACTGTTTGAAGAGTATTTTGGTTTGTGGCATCTGTTTACATACAGGGCTTTTGATACCCATGTGGATTTTTACAACTATGTTCCAGATTAACGTTTATTATATGAATGGAAGAAAGGGCTTTTGAGGATTTTTGAAGTTTATCTGTGCTCATGGCACTGCTCAGTTTGGGGATTCCAGTACTCTGCATGACACATAGCCTTTGTCTAGCTTCTTATGAATGATGTAGGACAGTATAACTAAAAGTTTAGGGATAATAGTTTCTTCAGTGCTGCTTAAGATGTCTGAAGTAAAGCAAGAAGTTGAGCCTGTATCATGAGTCCCAGGATATTGTGTATTTTCGGCAATGTCTTCCTGTGTGACAAAATTAACTGCTGTCATAAACAACTGACTAGTTGAGAAAAGAACAAAGTTATCTCTATTTCAGACACCTGCCTTCTTCTTGCACTGTATGTGTATATTACATCAAGACCAGATAAATCAGCATCTGAAATGCTTTGGCTTCAACTGGAACAAGAGGTAACCACAACTGTTTGTTCATGTGCTTTTTCCTGCTATTTCCACTTGGGGCAGTGGGAGGAGCAAGGCCACGCAGAAATTGTCTGAAAACAAGGTATTTCTCCAGCTGAAACAGAACAATGAAATTATTGGCTTGCAGTAGGGGATTACATGGATTTTTAAGAGTAGCTGCTTGAAACTGAATCAGTCACTATTCTTAAAGAGAACATCAGTCATAAGAATCATAGTTGAGTCTCTGAAAAAGCAAGAAAGATCCTAGGTTGGCTGAAATGTTTTAACACTAAGCTTTATTTTGCTTTCAAGATGATAGAGGAGTAACAGGAAGGACAATCTGTGATTCATTTTGATTGTATCACTTCTGAACTGTATCTAATAAGTTATTACATATAAAAGGCAGGCTTTAGCAATTTAGGATTATGTTCATCGTCATCAGTGGAAACGTGAGCTTGCTGTGTAATAGTCATCATTATATATAGGAAGAGTAGCTTTTGAACTTAATTTGTATTGTTTGTAGTGACAGTGGTGACTTGCTTGAGATTCTACTATTTGCTCTATTACTGCTCTCATTTGAAAGAAACTTGAACTATTTTCATTATCCTCTTGTCTATGTTGTTATATTAAGTGGTAACATTTGTATGCAGTGAATTAAAGCCCTTGGTACCCTTTCTCATGAGAAAGCTGAGAAGGTTTCTATGCAAGGCAATATCTGCCTGTGAAGTTTGACAGGGAAAAAACTTGTAACAGTTTTTTTTGGGGGGTAAAAAAGATCAAATGTTAAGAAAACAAAAACAAACCAAGAATATTTGAAACTAGTAATGAAATACCATTTATATCTCCTTTTATTTGTAGCTTAAATATTGGGTAATTCTGCAGAACCCTAGTACTCATTAAAATGCTGTCTGTATGTTTTTGTAATAGACAGTTAGACTCCTGACAAGGTGCATGCGGTGCTCCAAGCCAGCGGTTTTATTACCTGGTACAGACTGCCAATGTAACCTCGAGGTACGTCACTACAGTGGCTGAGTTTAATCTACTGAGAACTTAAAGGTTCTCAGTGCTGAAACAGCTCTTTGCCCCTTTTTGCACAGTGAAAAAGCATACTGTACTTCAAAGGATGCTGCTTTCTAGAAAGCTTGCTTTTGCTTGCTAGAAGATATTCTGAAATATGGAAGTTTGAAGAGACTACTCAGTAAAATTCATAATGAAATATGTTTGCTGCTGCTATAATTCTACTCTGTATTGAGGCACTTTTCCTCTTGCAGGTGGTTAAGGCACTAATTATAATGTTACATAGACAGTGGATGAAGATTAGAAGATCTGAGAACAGCTTGTGTGCGTATAAGGAAAAAATTATTCAGTTTTTACGGGATGCTGTTTTACTCTTACACAGCCTATCTCAGAAAGATAAACAGTTTCATGAACACTGTTTGGAAGTTCTCCACCAATATGACCAAGCCATGCCGGGCATAAGAGCTGTTCTCAAAAAGACTCAAAAATTGAGTGCCTATGAAGGTAAAACAAGTCATATTATAATGTTGGCTTTTTTCCATGCTGTAGAAGTCCCACTTCTGTCCCTTTACTCTTTTAAGGAGTACCATGTACCAGATGCCATGGATGTTTGTTGTTCTGAAGGCAGCCCACAGTCTAGTGCTTCTCAGTCTTCATTATACTGAATCACTACTCAAATATTCTGTATTAGTTTTATCTTGTTCCTCTCTCCATAGAAATATGCCCCTACTATCTGAACAAACAATCCTATACTCCAGCTCTCTTTAGTAGAACACGTTGCACTATGTATTACCTTCTTTAAAAAATAAAAATCATTATTCCAAGACTCCCAACTAGCGTTACGCCTTCTCTCTGCAATTGTTTGGTTTTCTTCCCCATGCATCCTTAACATCTTTCTCTTCTTCCTCTGCTCGCTTCTACTCCCCATCCTTCTTCTATTACCCCAAAAGCTTCTGTACCCATATCCATCAGAACTTGCCTCTTGCTTTGCACTTTGCTGGTGTCTGTTTCCTAGAGAGAGCTAATCCTGGGAAACTGTCTCTCCTTGTACCTTGATGCCATTTCTTAGTCCACTCCTGACATTATTTGCATGCACATTACAGAGTTGGTGTGGTTTTAAAATTAGTAAACGAAAATGAGGTTTTAAACTCAGTAAGTTGTCAGAACTATCTGCAAAATAAAGTACCCTTTACTGTTTTTCTGCTAGTAGCTGAATTTAATTGACTGCCTAAGATAGTTCTCTCCTTTAATGCCTTTTTGGGCATTAAAGCAAAGAAGGGAAGTTTGTATGACAAAACTTGTATCTATCTGAAGACCTGCTTATATGGAACCCTGGAAAAGGATATTTGCTGTAGCCTTCTACAGTCAGTATGTTCTAAAGTGCAAAGGGATACCGGCTATAATTACACCATATCAAGTGGAAAAACAACTCTCTGAAACATGATTTTCTGTTTTTGTTGCAGAGCTGATTTTGGACGAATTGTATCCTCCTGAACCCGAAGTAGAAGACCAAGGAATGGACTCCAGCTAGCTAACAGCTAGCAAAGATCTCCGTCCTTCCACATCTAAATTATAATAATTGTTGCCAATGTAAATCTGAAATTTAAGCAATCTAATTTATTAAGTGATAATCTAAAGGTTGCACTCAAATGCAGCACAACTAAGACACTTCTGTTGTGATTATTTAAGTGCCATCTACAGCTGAAAGCAAAGAAATTTTTGATATAAAAATTATACTGCAACGTACTGTTTTGCTGTGCAAAACCCCTCAGTGGCTTATGACTTTAGGAAATTGCTGTGAATGGAACAGAAACTTCACTGTTCTCCATTTTACTGTGACTACAGCTGAATTTATGATGCTCAATATGTCCAGATGTTTGGGATCACTGCATTAATATGAAAACCATTTGAACACATTTGTTTCTTTTGCAGCTGTAACACTTTCTTGCTTGACTTCAAGAATTTTTATGTTGATACTAGTAAACAGTTTACTGTGGCTTTAAAGATCTTTCTAATTGGCAGCTCAGTTCTGAAGCCTTGTAATGACCACCTGAGTTTTTTCTGTTTCATGAGTCTGCTGAAAGTGTTACTACTGAGAACTTATTTTTTTAAAAGGTTACCTCAGAAGAGCAGATGGTACTGCTGAGGACAGCATTCTATCTTACTGGGCGAGAGAAGGATATTGAAATGTGTGCAGAATGACTTGGTATTTTCGTCGTAGTGTCTGTATAAGCACTGTGCTAAATGAGCATCTCATTGCTGGGATACAGCACTGAAGACTGGAGGAAAAAAACCCTGTTGCTATACCCTTTCAAGGGTCATACTTGGCTGCAAGTATCAGCTGAACCTTAGACCCTAAAAAGGGAAACCCGAGTGCTACTAAAATGAGCTTACAGGCTTGTATTTTTAATTAATTTGGAAAGCTTTTTTTCTTTTTTTTTGGCAGATACTTGATTCAGAACAAACTTGGCTCCAGGGACCAGGAGGAGGAGAGTGGGAAAGAAGCCCTTGGAAAACTGGGAAACTTCCAGTTCTTTGGGTTGCGTCCTGCCCTGATGTGCCTGGGCAGAGCCCCACTCCAGTGTGCTGAACAAGCTCTTGACTTAGCTTTCGCTTTTGAAGAGAGCTTTCCCAGAAGGGGCTATGCAGGAACAACCAGTATAATAATCCAGCATCTCCCTAGGGCTGAAGCTCCTAGGTACAAAGCTTCAACCCCCCCTCCCACAACACTGCCTAGGGCTAAGCTGCTGCTTCTTCGAGCAACAGCTGGCAGACCTGTAAAACACAAGCTGCCAACTGCTCCTCTCTGTAACAGGCTTCAGGTGCCTCACAGCAGCTGGAGAACTGCCCTTTTCCCACTTAAATGCAGCAAGGAGGGATGCACAGGCACATAACAGCACGGCCTTCTGTTATGCTTACATGGTAACAACCCTTGAACCAGGTCACTGGGCAAGACGTGCTCGGTGTGACATAAACCATTTGACTTGACCACTTTAAAAAAAGCCACAAAACAGCACTTCTTAGCCTTTACTATTAGAGAGAACTTGAGGATCAAGTCAGGCAAAAGCCCCTTACTTCCTCAAAACCAAAACAAGCCCTAAGATAATCCTTTAAAAACAGCCCTGTGAGCACAAGCAGTGAGAAGGCAGTATCTGGCAGTCAGCCTGCTGTGATGGCAAACATAAGCTATCCTAACAAGGATATGATAGTCACGGTATCCCAAAATACAATGACCTGCACTTTTCAACTGCTCTAGGCCGGTCTCACCACCTAATTTCTCTAAATATAATTTGCATTTATAGACTTCAGATGCATTTAAACCGTTCCTTTGGCTGAACAGACCAGATGAACTGTTAAGAGCAGCTTGGATGAAAACCAGTTACGGAGTCCCAAACTGCTGAAGCAACCCAGTTATAAAAGCTTGTTTAAAAAATTCCTGGCCTCAGCTAAAGGGCGCATGCAACTTGGTAAAAGGGAGAAGTGTATTACTGCTGCACTTTATATAACAAGGGTGTTATCTGTGGAAAAAAAAGCTAGTACAGCACGCCTAACTGTTCCCTTCTGGAATCGCATCCCCTCCCATCCACCCACTCTAACAGACAACACCCTAACAAGTACATCTACACTCTTGATCGTTTTCTTCCCACTTTCGACTTCTAAGTGGTATAGCCCAGGCTATATACAATCTCAGAATTCTACACCTTCACCAGTAGAAATTACAGTAAATCACACTATTATGAAATTAAGACAAAGATAAGACAGAACTGCCACAATTCATTATTTAAGTCATCTACAGTGATCATTCTTTTGTCAGGATTATTGCAAGATTGTACTGACCTTCAGTAATTCTTCCCTTTCTACATTCTCTTGGATTTTTTTGTTGGGATTAAAGTGCTCCAATCATATATGCCACAGCTGATCACCCACTGAAAAATAAAATGTAGCGTTTTCACAGATTATAGGACTACTGGTTTACTATCTTCATGACCTAAAAATAGCAGATCTCAGACCGTTCTCATCAGACACTTCCTGAAGAATTCACAGCACAGCAGCTCTTTTTTCAAGGCCAGTTTGTATTTTCCGTATGTGTTACAGATAAGCTGTGCCTCTGTATTAACTGAGAAAAGCAATTTACTCTGGCATCAAGCACAGTCACAGGACTAAGTAATGAAGTACTGAGCAACAAGAACCTGTAGTCATTTTCTGTATATGATTATCACATTCCTCAGTCAGCAGCAGCCATCCAGCTGTTTTTTTGTTACAGTCAGTAATATCAAATATTTATGGTTGTACTAAGGTCAAATGCAGCAGATCTTCCAGTATAAAAACCATCTATTATCTGCTGTGAACATAATGGCAAACACGAACTACAGTGTTAATTGTTTAAAACTATGCATAATTGATTATAGTTTATCAGACTGCTAAGAAAAGGAGGTCTGTGAGCTTTATAAAGACCTACAAACCCACTGTGACTGAAGTTTCTAAAAAATTTTTCCAAGAGTCAGTGCCAACATGTCCAGTACAAATTTTAACTGCAAACAGATAGCAATGTGCTGAGCACCTTCTCCCTGAAGCAGGTACATGTAGTTCACCTTGGACTAGTCTTCAGTCTTGAAGCTTGTAAACAAAATAGTGCTCTGAACAGCTGATCAATTGGCAATGGGATTTTGAAAATACCTAGAAGAAACAGTTTATTTTCATGTTGGCTATTAGGTTCTAACCTTGTAACTTCAGAGTCCCCTAACAGAGATAACACAGAACCAGGGTGGTTGTGGTTTTTTCATATCTGTGCATTAGTCATAGTGTAGGTTGGTATTTTGAGAATGTAGCTGAATGATTTGTTTTCTGAACACTGCAGCTGGGCTGCAACACCTGTACAGCAAAGTCTGTAATGCAGATCCTGCCCGATTCCCAGCCCAAAGTAACACTGGAGAGTGACCCACCAAAACCAACTGCAAGAGCAAGAAATGCTGGAATGAAAAGTCTCCAGTAACTGGTTGAAGGGAAATGGGATATCATAGGTTAATTTATACATATCTTGAACTGTTCTTCACTCTCATGAAACAAAAAGTGAAACAGCTGCGCAACTTGGCGTGCAGGAGAGCAGGGACAGCACTGAGAGGGAACTGAACCCGCACAGCACGCTGCGCCCTCGGGGAACCAGAGGGGGGACTGGGCCTCAGTGTGCCAGGCAGAGCCTCCTTGCTATCCAGTACTGAAAGACGTAAATTGTGTCTCAAAACTAAAGAAATCACTTTATAACAGACGGACATCCATTACAACACGGCTAACACGCCCTTAGCAGAGACAGCCATAAAAAGATGAGGCAGAGGTGACTACTCCATAAATACAAATGCCGGAGTTCTTGAAAAGATAAAATAATTTATTTTCTTTGGCTTTATCTTACCTCTTCCAGGTTTAATTCAGGTACTATTTTCCCCTCCTATATGGCTCACTTAAAGGGTGACCAGGCAGGCTGCTGTGCCACAGGCTACACCAAACCACTGGCTAAAGGAAACCTGACACCTTATCACACAGGCCTAGATACGATGCAAAGTGTCCATACTCGGGAGGGGGAAGGAGAGAGATATAATTGCTTGTCTGGCAATAGTTACTATATTTTTTCTCTCCTCTGTGTGTGGCTCCTCCATGTAACCCTGCCATGGAACTTGCATGCCAAGTTTTGTTCTGGAAAAATTCACATTACCACAAACAACTTCTAATTAAACGTTATGAAAACCTAACCAGCAATATTCCTCATCTAATCCTGGGCCCTCAACTTTTTAATTCAGCAGTTTACTCTCCTATACAGCATTTTGCCACAGTTTTAAAGGTACCTTTGAAACGCTACATGCTCATTAAAGGAAACCTGAAGGTTTTAAACAAAACTTGTTCCTCAGACCTGCGTGCAAAAAGAAAGGAAGGCAAACAGCTTTTCGTGGAACAGAAAAGCTTCTCTGCATGTTGTTTCTCAAATTCAGCCACACCTGCAAAAAAGTCATGGGAAAGGAAAAACAGACGAACTAAAATGTAGCAGCAACAAAAAATTGGTGTAATTTCTAGCCCAGACCTTAATTATATCTGTTTTGAGACAGAGGCATAAATACAACCTTTCAAAGGTGCTTTTCAAAACTATTGAAAGTATACAAGAACATCAGCAAAAACATTTTCACAGAATAGAAGGCATCACTTACCACATGTTGAATTGGTCAAGCTGATAAATGAGGCATGATACTCAGCGCACAAGTCAAAATACTTGAGAAGATACTAAACTTTAATCAAATTATAGACTTATTTGAAGCCTATCATCTTGTCTACACTAGAGATTTATTAGCTACTGCATTCAAACTTCAAGCATTATTCCTGAGGCTAGACAAGGCTTTAGAAGCAACCGTTTCAGAACATGATTCAGGAGTTTTTATTGTCTTTGTTTTACATTGTGACCTGTAATTTTGATTTCGCTTCAGTCGCCACTACCAGAAGGGATATCCACGATACAAGGTGACGTAAACTGCACATAGGAACACCAGCAGTCAAACACAATGAAGTAAAATGTAGCTTTGCAGACACACTCCTAAATAATGCTCAAAATGAGGCTAAGAAAACAAAATGACAGAATATACTTCAAACACTGCATTTATTACAAAGGTGCATAGAGTTTATGCCATTTCTTTTTAATACTTACACTTAAACTCCAAACAACATACAAAGCTAGGTTACAGTATGTAATAAAATCAATGATTATCTAGTATTCAGTGTAACAGAATATTCTACTGTACTTAATTTCACAAAACATTTCTGAAACAAAGGCACTTACAGAATTTTTTTAAAAAAAATAACATATACTCTTTCAACAATTAAAATTTTAATTCCATTCCTCCTCCCTTACGGCACTGTGGATAACTAGTTTGATGTGAAGGCAACGGCTACTTGGACTGACACATGAGCAGTGCTTTAATTAGAAGTTTATGAAGCAACTTCTCTCTCTTTTCTGTAACTGCCCCATTCTTTTAACTACATAAAACCAAGTTTCAACAGGTTTCACGGCAACAACCAAATAAAATTTGGTCCTACACCTTACTGTTAATGACAATTAACACACTAACATTAAGAAAAGGTCTGATGAACCACTCCCATTATGAAATGGGCTGTTTTCTTTGAACAAGGTTTGTGACAGAAGTAGTAACACTACTACTAAAGTGGTTTCTTGTTTATTAATGATTTATCTCTTCACTTGTATATAGTTACCATTAGTATACGTTCACTGAAGGAAAGGTAAATTTTCAGGCTTCTTAACCCTGCCCTCATCTCCTGCCCCACATACACTGGTGTTTGGGGCAATTTATTGAGTCTGTACAAAGCTTCAGATCTGGGGACCTCTGTTATTGTTGCCACTTTCCTACCATGTTTTCCTTAGGGATGATGGCAGATGACTAAGCAAAGTTCTCATGAAATTGCAGATTTTCCTTTCGTAACCAAAATGTGACCCTACCAACACTGTCAGGAACAGTACACTTGGTCCTCTCAGATGGAGGGAAGGAAGAGCAGTGCAGAGTAACAACCTTGTGAGGGTGAGTGCTAGAACATGGTACCTCTGCGCTGAGAAGCTGCACGGCAGCTGTGCTCACTGGCTCCATCCCACTGGCCAAGCTCCATCCGGGCAGCTGGAACAGTCTCTGCCCTCCTTCCGTAGAAATAAACACACAGATCTACATATAGCAAGGGAATTATTCCTGCAGTCATTCAGTGCCCTCCCACAAAGCAAAACTCCTGATTTCTAAGGAAACATTTCATCCTCCATACAGGCCACACTGTCCATTTTGGGTTGTTCTCCTAACAGCGGAACGAAGCATTGGCCAATTTCTTGACTTATGAGGCAGGAAAGAGGAGGAACACAGGGATACCGGGCATGCAGGCTCCAGGAGTGTCTCCTGGCACTGTTTCATGCTACTAACTTCAACTCTCTTATGGAGCTGTAACAGAGGGGCACAGGTTGTCAAGAATCCCTATGATAATCTACAAGTTTCTTCTGAAATGCCCTGAAGACTTCTCTTGAAAAAAATAATGGGATAATCCGGAAACAGACTCAAAAAACAGGGAGAAAAATGAGGCTGCCTTTGACAGCAGCAGTTTTCATCCATCATATGAGGTAAAAAAAATGCCACCATCACTGTTTTTCAAACAGTAACATACCCTGAATGTAGAACCACACGACTGGCTTAATGATCTTTCTAAAAAAGTAAAATCAGTCTATGACATCTGTCAAAATTATTTCACTAATTATGTCACAGTGATACATAAAACAGACTAGAAAGCTCTACTGAGGAGTAACAAATTATATTTCAATGTTAGAAAAGATAGAATTGTAGAGGACACTAAAAAAAATAATGCTTCGTTTTATCAATAAAAAGGTGCGTAGGGCCAAAAGCTTTGCAAACACCGGTAATAGTCATAAGGATGTCTCGAAATGTTTCACAACTGCAAGCACTACCTTCTCAAAAACACATTACCTCGCTGTGGCCAGATTCCTACTACTCCTCCTTTCCCCAGCTTCTTGTTCCCTGATCAGCTTTTTTGGAATGTTCAAGACAAAAGGGACATTTAATCTCTGCTGTGAGTTGGGCAGCTCTCCAGGGTTAGGGCTGGGCCAGATCAAACCAGGACAGCTGGGATTTATTATCTCCCCTGCAAATCTGACTAATTTTTTTAAATATTAGCCACATATAGTGACAAAATCTAATATTTCAAACCTCCATTCTATTTCTGACATCCTATCTCTCCTGTAAAATAAATTCCTTCCCATCATGAGGCAGGCCTACTGAACACTGGCCTGCTTAACCTGTGATGAAGATGCTGATTTTTCTTCCAAAGTCATCAACAATATAAGACTTACGCAAGCTTGTCCAATAAGTTTCATGAAGAATTATCAGGTTTTCAGCTTTTGATCTATCTGTTCTACTAAGTGACAGAGACTTCAGGCTTTTTGTTAATTTCTAGGTTTAAACTAAAATGGCCTGAGAAAACACCCAATAAAGGCACAGCTTTTAAGCCTTAAAATTGGGAAAGAAAATGAAATTATCAACTATTTAGCTATTTAGCATAGGAAAATCCAACTAGTCCGAAGACAACTGAATGTGGTTTACTACCCTTTACAGAAGGCAAATATGTTTCAAAATAGGAAAATTCCCTTTTGAATGGTAAATGAAATGTATTATATTGTTGCTTACCTAACAATAGTAGCTTCAAACCAGGCAGAACATACATAACATGTATCAGGTAGTTTCTTAGAAATTAAGTTTTTAGCTTTTAATACTGTGCAAAAGATTGCTACAGCTTTGGGTGTTTGAATGGTTGTATCAGACCATTCCTTTGAAAACTATTGCACAGCAAATGTTATTGTGGTTCTTATTTCTCAATTACTCCTTCTTCACGCTTCTCTCATTGTGTACAGAACATCTCTTTTTGCATTTGTTTGAGGTATAAATTAACAACTTCTGCAAGAAAAATAATCCTTCCTTGTACTCGAAGCTTTAAAAAAAAAAACAAACTGAATTTACTTTCACTTTACTTAGTTAAAAGATTACTGTCTTCCAGAAAAATATACTACAGTTGCACAGTGTAAACAGAACAAATTATACTTTAAGAAGTTTTGTATGCAGAAGCATAGTAGATCTTTTAATAGGTGGGCTTCTGAGGATCCATGTAAGCAGGGTTGTAGGGGGGCTGGCTGACTGGGTAAGGTGCTCCAGCTCCAGCTGCAAAAGCAAAATACAAGGAGAAGAAACAACACAGATTCGTAAAATTTACATTCTGAAATCTACATCTATACTGGCAGCTTGTTTTGAACATAGCGTTAAGAGGTTCAACTTATCTAGCATTTTAATTGGACTTGACAATAGTTTGTGCTAACTCATAAAGCATCCACATTACAAAAGTAAGATCACAAAAAACCTCCTCTGTTCTTGTGGTTGGTTGTTTTAGTGTTTGATTTTTTTTTTTATGCTTAAGCGTACACGTGTATTATGGCAGTGGAAGTCTGTGCTGCACAAACAACAGGATGTACCTGGCAGTGTGCCCAGAAGTTAAAATAAACCACTGGGCAAAAGAAAAAGGACTAGAGAAAGCATCCTGAGATTCCTTCAGGGAAAATTGTCCTGGTAAGTGTCACAGAGTTAATTAAAAAAAAAAAAATAAAATGGAAAAAAATAAAAAGCATTTCACCACTACCAAACACAATAAAGAGTCTGACTTATACACTAGATGCATATCACTCAGAAGTCTCCCTTATTTTCTAGTATTCTGAGACAAGCTGCTTTCAGGTGGCATCTTCATTTTCAGGTCTGTCAAACAGCACAAGTTAGTTCCAATAACAGAGCACCTGACCAGATCCCTGGAACATATCAGCGTGTTATCTTTCGCTGACCTTGCAAAGGGAGTGGGTTTGGCTGCTCTGGGGCAGAGCAGGGATTCTCTCCCTTGCACGTGACCTCATTAAGAGACTGCCCCTTGGCTAATAGACAAGAGAAATAAAGAAAAGAGGCACACTCAGCTGGCAGCACGGGAAGTGCTTTGAGATTTTCCCAGGGAAAAGAAACAACAATAGACTGAAAAACTAACAAACCAGCAGCAGTTTGAGAAAGAGAGTAGGAGAAGCAAAATGACTACTTTATTGGCTCCTTCACATGATAAAGATGAGGCCAAAGCACTCTGGGGTAATTCCATCAACCCCACAGATTCTTCAGAGTTTACAATGGAAAAATAGTCAATAGGCCTGCCAAAACAGCGTTTTGCACATTATTAATGTGCAATTTGTACCTGTTTTCCAAATGCTTACGACTGAACAGCTATTTTATATTTGAGTTGTCATGAAAGTTACTTTCTAAGGGCATTATCTACTATTCAGGACTACACTTTGCTTGTTACCTAGAAGGATAAACAGTATGGTTTGTAAGAGGGCTTTAAGGTCCTCAGACAGGTTAACAGCCTGGTTTTGGCCTCTCTAAACAGCCAGGAGCCAAGTGCTTAAAACAATTATGACCAGCAGAAGTGATAACTACTAATAGCAATGATAAAGCTGGATGAAAACAAAGCTGTGAAAGGAGGAAAGCAAAAGAAAAAATTCTGATAATTCTCCAAGTCATCAGCAGACTTGTCTGAACTTGATCAGACAAGTACACTTGTCTGTAAGGTGTACTACAAACACAGGGACAAACTACTAGAAAATGTCATCTGTATATAGATTGAAACATTTAGGAAATATTAAATTTAAAAGCATATGTAGAAACACCTAACTACTACACACACATTATCTGGCTTTAATTTTAATACGAAATTTCAGCTGAACTAGTAAAATATGCTACTACATCCACTGACAGTCCCACAACACCACCAAACTTCGCCAGTACAGCTCCAGCTACATCTCTTCTTGCAATGCTTATCACAGAAATGGCAATGGGGAAATTTCCACAAGGGTGAATTACAGCATCCACTGTAACTTGAGTTTTACATAATTTGTTTACCACACTAATATAGTCAGAGAAAATAATAAATGCAAACTATGTAAGACTGGCTCCAAAGCAACTGTCTCTTTAGCTGACAAAGAGATGAAGAAACTCATTAGGGGGCTGGTTAGCTCAGTGGTTTGAGCGCGGTGCTGACAACAATGACAACACGAGATCGCGGGTTCGATTCCCGCTCGGTCCCCATGTGTTGCCTGGTCTAGTGGAGAGGTGGCGTCCCTGCCCATGACAGGGAGGTTGGACTAGATGATCTCTAAGGTCCCTTCCAGCCTAGGCCATTCTATGATTCTATGATTCATTGCTGCCTTACCTGCCATCGTTTCATGGTAAGCTGGGGGTCCTGACGGCTGCATGGGGTAAGGGGGAGGGTACTGTGCAGGGTACGGTGCCACTGGCACTCCCGGTTGCGGCTGGATAGCCACGGGATGATAGCCTTGAGGAGGTACAGGGTAGTTGGGTTGTTGCGGATAGGGAGCATGAACCACTGTGGTGGCAGTAGTGGCGGTCACAACAGCTACAAGCAAACGAAAGGAACATGGTTAGTGCTGATGGTTCTAGGAGATCACCTCAGCCAGCCAACAACAGTACCATAAAAACCATTCTCTCTTAAGATCAATTTCTCACTTCAAAATCTGGGTAATTTCATTTCCACCAAAAATTTAGAAATGTATGCCTCCAAACATCCTTCCACTGAGCTCAGCAGTAATGAGAGGCTTGTTCAAAGATGTGAAAAAGAAAATGAATATACAGGTACTTACGCCGTGGTCTTCGACATGCCTTATATAAACAGCAACATGAACAGGTGAGGCACAGAATAAAAGTAATTACAATCACCGCAAAAATGGTAACTCCAATGGCAATAATGGTTCCAAAACTGCAAAATAAAACAAAGCAGCAGAAGCTGTAAGAGTCTTTCACAAAAGTTTGTTACTCTTTAACCTAACCTTCTGCAGCCCGCTCACTGTTCTTTCTCCCATTTTTTACTCACAGCTTCATACACCTGAGTAAGAAACAACTGTCAAATGCAGTGCTGCATGAGGTCACATCCATTAGATTGGCTGAAGCTGACCAACCCCTACCAATGAGCGCGCTCCCCTGCACGTGAAAAGGGCCCCGACACGAGTATTTGGTCCCTCTTCTACGTTACAGGAGACAGAAATACTGCCTAAAGCACCAAAAATCTAGTGTGGAAAGGTCAAAGATTACACCCTCTTTAAACTCCATAATGAGTATCAACTAATGGAGGCAAATGTAAAGCTTCCAACTGTTTATAAATTCTGATCACTACACAGGAGAGAGAAAGCGATTCTGTTAAGCATTAAACGCCCAGTGACAATTCCCTTTTAATTGTTAATTCACATTACTTCTTTTCCTGCGGTCTGGAATCAGTAAAGTTCTTCTTCCCTAAAAGCCAAAGTCTAGAGCATTTTTATTTCTTACAAAAAGCGCCATGCATCAGCTTTGGGAACAATTGCAGGAAGTCAGTTTTAATGAACAACAAGCTCTAAAGTAAGGGGTAGAAAGCTGGTTTAATATCCATCCTGTCTCTGCTTCGTCATAGATACTTTGGCTATGAAACTTGATTTTATTTTTTTTCCCTGCTCAGGTCCAGTTAACAGCTTGAAATAAAATGACAGATTCCAGCTATTTGCACCTGGCTACCAAACAGCCAAATGTGAAAATTGTTTTTGATTATCAACAACACTGGAAGATTAAATCACTGACACAAGAAAATGCAAAGTGCTGTATCCTTAGCCCAAATTCAGAAGACTTCACCTCAGTCTTCTAGAGCAACTTAACCCTCAGCAAGGTGGACAATGAACATAAGCATTGGCAAATAGAACAGGTTCAATTTAAAATGCATTTCTTTTCCTCCTTAAGAGAGTCCATAAATTTTAATCTGTTCCTGCATCTGCTAGAAGAAAAAACTTGGGTCAAATCTCTTTCAAAAATCTGAGGAACAATTTTATCTAACTGTAACTATCTAACTTGCACACCAATTTTGTGAAGTAGTAAGTAACATGCTACAAATTTACTCCTGAAATATTAAATCTGATACTGTGGCTTGTTCATGGTCACTGCACCTGAGCAGGAGCTGCTGCAGCCTCCTGAAGTCACAGAAGCCATGTCAGAAACACTGTCACGAAAGCAGATGATTGCAACACAGCTTCCATACGAAAAGATGCATGCATGCTTTATTACATTTATTTGCACCTTTACAGAATGTTTTTCATATGCCGACTTGCACAAGCAAATGCATCCCTAACCACGCTGCTTTCAAGCGCTCCCCCCATCCTCACGAGCATTATTTTCACTTCAGCACAGTAAGCTCACAGTCCGCTCATCTCCAGCCCCAAATCCCATTTCTTTCAAGCCTGGTACAAAAAGACACCCATTATATAAAACCACATTTACACTTAGAGAAGAAAAAGAGAGAGAGAGAAGCGCACAAAACAGACTCATGCATTAGACTTAATCATCTTGATTGCAACGCTTACAAGAAACAGCACAAATACCTGACGTCTAGAAACCGCACTACAAATGCAAACTACAACTACTGCTACTTGTGGAGTGCCAACAGCAGTTTCCTTGCTCTTGCTCCCATTTTCATATCAAGCTGAGAAAGCTCTTCCACTAGGGAACTTAGCATTTTCATTAGACACAACTATTACCAAGCAACATTGTCAGGGATAACAAAGGAAAAGTCTTCTAGGTTCTTCCTCGGGCCTTTTCCCCAGCAAAGAAGGGAAAAAACATTTTTGCCAGTGAGCTATGCCCAGGAAAGGAATTTGTGTGTCAATGAAAGAGATTGGGTCTGACAAAGACAACTAGAATACTTCACTTCTGCTGACAACAGACCTCTCCGAACTTCAGCAAGGCCAGGCAAAAATCAAATAAACCTAAGAAATGGAGAAAGCAAAGTGGAGAAATGTGTACTCATAATAAACAAACTAGCACAGCAGGAAACTGGCAGAGAGCCCTTATCTTTCAGGACCAAATTCACTTCTGATATGACAAGAGAGAAAACAGCCCAAGCCCGTCTGCAGCCAAGCTGGACACCAACAGATAAACATTGGCCAGTTTGAAGAATGGGCTCCATTTGCTTATTTGTAATAAAATTCTCTGCTCACTGAAACACACATCTCGTTTCATATTTGCTCTCTCTAATAAGGAACATGGCAAAAACAAAGCTGAGGGGAAAAAAATCCAGTCATGTCCTTATTTTCAGTAAGCTGTTAGAGATACCCTGGGCGGTTTGACCATTTTTCCATGTCTCTGCTAAAATAACATGCCCGCAGCACGATGGCGTTTGAATACTTTCTCTTAAAGAGCTAAATGAAGACACATATTTAAAGCACAGGTGTGCCAGGTGTATATGCTTTGGAACGCATTTCTCTGTGTGTGTAAACACTGACTCAGTTCTACCCACTGAAAGACTGTGGAATTACTACAGATCAAAATCGTTAACCTCCAGAAACAGCTCAGGGTGTGACAAAACAAACAGGAGTTAAGTTCTTCCCAGAGTCTCCTAAGGAGTGCACACAAATGGCTTACTGTAGGCATTTTTATCACCTACTTTACCGTGGAAGCGTAATTTTCCTGCCAGTGCTTGGCTCAGGCAGCCTAATGTGCTGAAACAGCAGAAGGTAGTGCCACACTTAGCACACGCTGTTTGGTTTCCCGTATCAACCTACAACTTGCTGCATCAACCCGCAGCTTGCTGCAGCTCCCCCAAAAATATTGGTTTTCTAACAATTTTGATTGACAATCAAAACTAGCAATACTCTTTTGGAATAAATGAATGGTCAGGCTTTACCATACAGTGATAATGTCTGTCCTTTTACCGCTCGAAGAGTCCTACCCCAACTACTTCTTCCTGAACATTCGGTAATATCCCACTAGTAAAACTAGTGAAAAAAATTCCACTGAAAACGACTGAAAAAGTGCAGGAAGGCTACCCATAATAGAAGATGTTATTCAAGTGAGGCCAGAGCGATGCTCAGCATACTTTACTCAGTGAACCACCTAGCTTCAGAAGATCAGATATTCCAGACACTGCATACAGACTCTCTTGCAGTATGCTAACTCTAAGAAAGGAGTGTAGGCTTCCTGAACCAAGCTATTGCTTCATTTAGTTGCTTTATCTTAGTGAATCTGCGAAAAAGGAGTCTGAAAATACTTGGGGAGAAAAAAATGTATTCACGTTCACTGATAATTTAAGTACCAACTGTTAGCGTTATGCCTAAAGGATACGAATAGACACTAGAGATTTTAGCTTGAAGATTCTTTCACCAAATGGTTAATCAAGCAGGAAAAAAAAAAGAAAGAAAACTAACACAAACAAAAAACCCCACACTTCACCCCTTGCATTCTGCAAATAAACATTGCAGGACAGAAGTCAAGATGGCCACAGTGCCGGCTCAGAATGCTCTGCTGGCATCACAGACTGAACAGGGGTTTCCAGACTCCCACATCCTATATACCATAGTCTCTAAATAAAGCACACACTGTTATAAACAGCTTGAGCTCATTCACTGCCATTTCCTGCTTCTTTCTCTTCACACAAAAGCTAACTTTTGCCAATAATTTAAGAGAAAACAAAATCAAACCTAAGAGGTTTACGATAAACTGCCACTTCTCATAAAATCCAAGAGAAACCTCTCTCCTTCCTTGCCCCACTCCACTTCCACCCTTATTCTTTCTCCATTGGAACGCACTAAATGGTACGTGTAACGAGCACACGTCGCACACTCACCTTACCTTTAAAGCTGTCTAATTATTCAAATTACATATTGGCTCACATAAAAGAAGCTGCGTGATTAATTCCTGGTTTAGCCCTTTTGGTGCCGAATGAGGCGCACTGGACATATTAACAACCAACCCAGGATCTAAATAGTACTATTTGTAGAGGTTAATTCTCAAGGCAGTTGTTCATATCAGAAATCTCCATTTTAAACACTGTCAAGTGGGTAGAAAAATAAATGTAAAATATTCTGGGTGTATTTAAGGCCTTTAAAAATATCCAAGCTGCAATTCAAGCAAACCTTTTTAAATCTCTTTAGCAGCTTGAATCACCTAAGTTGGCAACATTTTGCAAGCCCCGCTGTAAAGAAAGTTTTCACATATCTATGCATTCATGGCAGTGGGACATGCTGCAAATTTTGTCCTTAAAAAGAGAAAAATATGCAAGTGATCAACAACGAGACCACCCACTTCTGAAAAAAATAGTTTAAGCAGTTTATTTATTTCACAAGTTTTAATCTACTCCATGATTTGTTCCATGCTGCAAGAAACGTGTTGGCAGTATCCTTTTCAAAAGCATGGCTGCTTTCAAAAACAAACATTTACAAATATTGAGTTATGGCTGTAACACAGGGTGGTCTGGAAAGACTTCAGAAGATAATTCAGGCCAAAAAAATGGAGCATACACATATCATTCTTTACTCCTCCAGAAAACAATACAGTTCCCAGAAATGCAACAGAATGGCTCATGTTCAGACTTGGCGAGACTGAAGCATAGGACATGGTCAAACAAGTACCCGGACTGAGACTAAATCCACCATTTTAGTCACAGCCACACAATGTCACATAGTGCCTCTAAAGCTTAGCAGGAAAAAAAAGGATAAACTTTGAAAAAGAAAAAGCAATACAACTTCCCACAAGTCTTTCACAGGGATTAGTTTTTACATCTTTACAAACAACGCACTTTCTCAGTTTAGTATTTTAGCTTGAAGATTCAAAACATAAGAACCACCTGCTAGCGACTCAAAAGACATCTACCAATGCCCAGAAAGCAAACTTCTGTGAGATTAATACGCACAGGAAAATATTAGCACAACTTTTAACACTCGATAGACTGAGAAGCCTATTTTAGCACAGCTGGGTGTTGGACCGTAGTTGCTTCAGACATTTAAAATAGAGTTAAGCCACCTCAGTTAAGCCTCACAGTCTGTGTGTTGTCCCCAAACCTGGGTTCTTGTACCCGGCGTGTAAATAGCTGAAACACACACTGAGTCACGACATTAGTTTATTTAATTTCTGCATAGAGATGGGTGCTAGGTGGAATCTCCACAAAGCAAGCACACCACACAACACTGTGGCACAGCATTTATAGTTTATGCTGTGCAAGTGATTTCCTTAAGGCATTTTCATTCGTCACCAGCTATCAGGTACAGCTGCCATTGGCCTAAGTTTTCTCTCACTTGCAGCTACAGCTGCAGCATTCCTTTAGTGTAGAGCACATCCCTAGAGGGAGGTGGGGATAACTGGGGTTGGGGGCTGCTAAGCCTTACTATGCTAACTTACTATGCTAACAAGGAGAGTTCATGCCAAAAGTCAGCAATCCCCCACACTTCCTCCTAATCTTGACTGAAACAGTGCTTTCCTCCTCATCTTGGGAGGAACTGTTTGTCTTTTAAGTACACAGAGCCCACTGTTGTTCTTTCGGTGTGGTATTTGCAGTTAGCATGTCCCCTGTTAGCTTCTTATTTTCAAAATCAGTCTTAAAATTTTAACTGGCTTGGCTTGACTTCATGGGTGCAATCACACCAATTGCTGGTGCCAGCCATGGTCTGCGCTCCAGTCATTTTACCCAGGGGCCACCTCCCCAGAATGAGATGTCTACATGACCAACAAGCGTAAAAAACAAGGGCACAGTGATTCCTGAGGTGGGCAACAGGCACCTTAAGACTCAAGGTGAATAGCAGGGTTTCAAAAATAATGAAATAACAGTATGTTTGAGTAACTGTGAAGTCATTTTATAAGCTAGGCCACACAGGAAAGAGGGGACTGGAACTGTGATGTCTCTGTTGGTCTTTCAGACAATGTTAGGTTAGCATCTGAGTGTCCCTCCTAGGCCCCTGCCCACATACAGCTCCTTAACACAAAGATAATGGTTTCATCTAAGCTCAGCTCACCCGTCAGTGTGGTACCAGCTCAAGTCATCACTGATCATAACCTGCTCAGCTGCTCCAGCACAGACATTCTGCGTACCCCCTAAAAAGAGGGAAGTTCAGAGCAGAAGCCTCCACCTCCCCTGAAACAACCCCCGGTACACCTCTGCTTACCTGCAGTCCTACATCCCCAGGCAGTAGCCAAGCACAGCCCAGTGACCCTCAGCAGCTGCCAAAGCAGCTCTGGCACGAGAAGCGGTACTAAAGCAATGACAATAATGCCATGGTAAGTCAAGAATCCCCCACTGCAAAAGTACTGCAGAAAAAGAGAACGCAGGAGTCTTTTCAGAAGTTTGCTAAGCATGTACTGAATGGGCGCTTCTTCCATTTGTCCAAATAGGAAGCTGATGTGGGTTACTTTAAGCCCAAAATAATAAACTTTAATTTTACACACAAAGGCCTACTGGAAGTAAAGCCAATTACTACTTTTTAAAAAGACACTAACTTCTCAATTTTTTAAAGTAACATGTAACCGGTTTAGCACAACAAGTTTTTTAAGTGGCAGGGAGGGAACTTCCTGGAGCTTGTGGTTTTACTCAGACATCCAATACCAGGTTCCACAAGTTATTATATAGAAGATGCATACAAGCATCTCTTCTTGGTCTATAAAGAGTTTACTTGCACTAAATATGTCTATTTGCATAAATCCCTTTGTAATACGTTCTAAAAATACAACTTTCCAAGGAAGTTTCCCAGGAAATCTACAATTGTACACTTTGTAGACAGTTGAGAATAATTGCTATAGGTAACTAGTACATTAAAAATATGTACATAACAAAGGGAAAAGTCATTTGCTTCTACAGATAAATAAATTTGCTCTTTTAGTGGCAAGAAGAGAATATAGACTGATCACAGGAACAGATATCTAACGCAAACAAAGTGAGTCAGTTCCCCTCCCGCACTTAGGATCCCAGTTCAAGGATACAGGATGTTACTCCCACTCAAATTTGAGACCAACCTTAAGGCAACGAGCGGGATTTTTCTGAAACAGTTAACCGAATTAATAGGACAAGTTTAAATGAAAAAACAACTAATACTACAAAAAAATCTTTCCCACTGAATACTGCAATACTACAAATTTGCTACTGCCAACACCATACCAACTCCAGAAACAGATTTAAGCAACTAATTAGAAGCTAACTTGGCTAAAGAGTTAACGTTTCAAATCAAATTTCTAAAAAGGATTTCTTCTGGCAAATCGCAACCCAGTGCATGCATTGCCAAACGCACTGAAACTGCAATCAAAGGAAGTTTAGACTACGTTACACCCATCAGCTTTGCTTTCCATAAAGCCCTGCTCTCATATGAAACGCATCTTTTTCCTTACCCACATTGCTCATATGTCATCGCAGATAAAGTTAGAAACACTGTGTTTAAATTAGGTAAATTCATTACCCTACACAATTAAGAACTGACATGCTGCCTCACTCTCCCTTACTCAGGAGAAGTCTTACTCGTCCAGCACAAGGAGGATCACCAAGGAAAAGCTAACACTGCACAACAACAGACCTCTGTGGTGGAAGTCACATCTAGTTGACCACTACTTCTCCTTTTAGATGGTACTCAGCAGTGACAAGACACAAATGTGATTTTGATAACTGGTTCCTTCCACAACAACAACAAAAAACATTAAAGTTTACCTCTTATTGAAATTGAGAAGCAGAGATCGCACTAGTAAACACAGAGAGGGGTATCACATGAAAAACAAACGCTATAAACTGTTTTTAATATAAATACTTTGTGAAAAGACCAGTCTTTACACAATTACTAATTTCCTGAAATTAAACTAATATGTTCATTCCATAGAAGACTCTACAACCGCAGTTTTAAAAGGCTAGGCAATTTAAGGACATTCTCCTCCCTCATAATGCATGGATGATACAGCCTATTCCAAATACATCTGGCTACACCTCAGGCCAAGGCTATTTTATGGAAGCATATGAAATGGCAGAGTTGGAGCTATGCTTCCACATGCTCCAGTTTTCATAGATCCTACTAAATAACCATCACAGTCTTTTACCCATGTTTTCAAGGTTTGTTTCCTGGAATATAGGACACTTCCCTGAGGGTTACCTTGCCTGCAGCTGCTCCAACAAGCTCTCTCCAAAGTCAGCCTGCATTCTGAAAATTGACTGGTTTTAGAGTTATGCTGTGTAAAGGTACAGCAAAGCCCACAGAGTTAGAAGAGGGAACACTCTACCCTCATAAATACATAAGCACAGAAAAATTAACTCCTGAAAGCATTACAAGTGATAAATCTTACTGTGTGTTTCCATGTCAAGGCCAGGCTGTCTTTGGGTTTTTTTGCTGTGAAACATCCTCCTGTTTTCAGAAGACCACCACGCTAAGCCGACCATGCACATCAGCCTCTCGAGCCATGACAGCATTTTCCAGTCTCTCCTCCCATCTTGGTTTCTGAGTAAATTAACCTCCATGAGTCTTAAGCACCCTGCCTCAAGCAGGTAGCTGAGAAATCACTAATGGCAGCTCACAACTGCTTTCTCAGCTTTAACCGACTTCTTCCCTGAGAATACAGCTAACACAAAACCAAATCCTCTGTAAGGCGAGTTGCAATTACAAATTATGTAAGCTTATATTTACTTTTCAGGCTAGTAAAAAGCATAGAACAAAATTTTAAATACCTTCAAATTCAAACCTCAATTGTTTCTAGACAAGGAGCTTACATTCCTTTGTGAGATTAGTCTGTGAACATAAGCTCACAGAATGGGCTCTGTATGCCATTTATCTCATTACAGAAAATATTAACAACCAGTACTGGGAAAGAAAACCTCTGCTCACTGAATATAGACTGCTTACATTTCTAGAAGCTGTTTTTCAATGAATCATCTTTGTAATTTATTTTCATCACAGATGCTGGAGCATCCAGATACACCATAAAGCATAAACTCAAGTCCCTGACCATGATGGGGGAAGAGGAGGAGAAACAGGATGTGTATAGTTCAGTACCACAGTATTTTTTCACCTTGTCTATGGAGAAAAACATATGCTCAAAAAACATGTAAACTGAGAGACAGCAAATGAATATCATGCCACCTTCCACAGTCAGAAATTCAGTGGTTTTGCCAATTTATGCATGTAGCCGACTTTTGCAGATGCTGCATTCTGATTACAGGCAGGCAGGATGACATGGATTTTCTCCGTTTCATTAAAGGAGAAGGAAGTCACAAGACAAGATTGAGCAGCCCACGACAAAACGTGAGTGGCCATATCTCTAGTCTAACTAACAAGGCTGTTCTGTCGCTGGGGCTGGCACTTCCCAGGAAAACTGTCATCCTGCCTCCCCCTGCTCATCACATCAGGATGAATGGCCTTTTCTCAAGCATCACTTTAGCTGCTACACATTCTGCAGGCAAGGCAGAAGTTAATTCAGGAATGGAGGCCAATTAGCTGTGTACAAAGACAACCTGGTTTCGTTTCTGTTTAGAAAGACTGATATCATCTGCCCCAACTATATTATTTCCTTCTGTAACTTTGATACAGATGTTCCGACTTGCTCGACCTCCTTAAAAACTCAAATACCTCACAATTAGTTCAACTGTGGATGTGAGTCATCTAATTTCCTTTTCCAGCACGGGTCACTACTAGAAAACTGGCATACCAAGGCTAAATAACCACACTACCAATGCAAATTATGACGACTGCAGTTCCAGCAAATCAGTGCTCCACTTTTAGCACCCTTTCTTAAAGCAGTAATACCACACACCGCAGAATGAAAGGGGAAAACCAAACTAAATTAACCTTACTACTCACAATGCCCCTTTGAAACCAGAGTGCAGAAGAAAATCCAGTAATCCAATTAAAAGGAAAAGAAACCAAACAACCCACCGGCTTTCAGCTGTAAATCCCTGCTACAAAGCACTCACATTAACTCACATTAGTGGCAGATATTGTAGACGTTGTGTACAATCATCTTACATGTAAGGAAAAAATGGTGGCAAATATAAGGAGTTTAGTGAAACCAATGCCTACGTTCTGACCTAAAAGCTCCAAATGATCTCTAAGGCCTGATCAACAACAGAAAAAGCCTGAATCTGAGTTAATGCTGACTTTTATACTTTTCCTAAAATGCTTACATTCTGGGAAGCAGAATGCTCTCAAGCGCTTGGAAGTACAACACTAAAACATTCCAAAGGAATATAACTTACTGCCTCTAAAAATGTCCAACAGAATATTACAGGACTGCTTGCCCTGTGAACTGCACTTAATAGCGTTGCCCAAAGTGCCTTGCACCCCTGCCTCAACAGCATTTGATACGCAATATTAAATACTTAAAGATATTAACATTAAAGGATCCCAAGAAAAAGAAACCTGTTAAAAAACTAGTGCTTTGCACTTCTGCAGAAGACCTCAGAATAAACACAGGAGGAAAGCAAAACAACAAAAAAAGCAAAAGCACAAGCAAGCTAAAAAACTCCTCAGCTAGACATGGAAGAACATAAACACCACCACTAACCCTTCCCTAACACTGTCCATAGAATTAGAGCGTAATTGTGGCAGGTTTTCCAAGCAAGGAGACATGCCAGCTTGCTCAGCCCAGTGGCAAGCCCACACACAGTTTGTGACAAGCCCTCAGAGAGGTGACATTCTCTTAAAAAGTCAGGATTTATGCGCAATGTGCTGAGTGGCAACTTGATCTAGGAATAAGTCTGATGCAAGAATGAGGAACTAAATGCTTTCTGAGCCTTAATGCCAGGAAACCATCACCTCTTCCTTTTGAAAGGCAATGGCAATGGTAGTATTTGCAACTCAGGAGAAAGCAGACACTAAAGTTGCCCTTTATTGCCTCTCCTCCTGTTATCAACTGTTCAAAGACTATGCTCATCTTGTGGGGAGATAGAAATATCTCCTCTCCACACAGTAAAGTATTAAATAAACACAGTCATCAAGAAACAATGTAAAACTTGTCTTTTAAAAGACATTGGCATGGAGTATACACCCTTGCAGGCAGAAACCAGGGACAACTCTTTCAGGAGGAGTACAGCCTACTGCTTGGTTAAAAAAAATAAAAACAGAACTCAAAACCCTAACACACATCACACAAAAACTGGGGCAGTCTGTAATGAAACAGAAACCTACTTGGTGTCTCATTAAAAGACATTGGCATGGAGTATACACCCTTGCAGGCAGAAACCAGGGACAACTCTTTCAGGTGGAGTACAGCCTACTGCTTGGTTAAAAAAAATAAAAACAGAACTCAAAACCCTAACACACATCACACAAAAACTGGGGCAGTTTTGTAATGAAACAGAAACCTACTTAGTGTCTCATGGACTGCAGTCACAGCAAGTTCTACTCACTTTTATTCCCGATGTTGAAACACCCTAAACTGAACACCCAAAGCCATTAGTCACTTGGGAAAGTCATGGGATGTGGTTTTCCTCTGGAGTCACATCCGAGTGGCTTTTCAAGAGCAGTATTTCTGTGAATAACTACCACCTTTCTATTAAGATTGCCTAACCGGAAAGTAACTTTAATATTAAGCCTAGGACTTAGCAGAACACATTAATTTTCCAAAGGTAAAACATAATTGAAAGGAAAAAAAAGAAATAACTACTGACCCATTTTCTCAAAATTAGACATCAATGATTCTCTTTTTAGGCATTCCATAGTTAAAAACAAAGTTAATTAAAGCAGCTTAGCTGCTATTTCCTAAATGTTTTCAGTCATTTACACATACACCTTTGTGGACTGTGGGCCTTGGGTACAATTATTTTAGCAATTGTGCAGGAGTTTTTTGTTGTCTTTTTAAAAAAGACTATATTATTTCATTTTCCGTGCTTTTTAACAGTTGCTTGATAACATGGAAGGATATATTTACTACATTCTTTATATTTAACCTTTATCACTTCAGTGGATTCAGTATCTCTGCAGCCCCAAAGACATGGAATATTTTTTTCTTTCAATATCAAGAGTGAGTGCAGATTGCAGGACAAGACTCACACCTGCTGTACTTGAACCACTCAAAGATACACAAGACAGCTCCATCAGCCTAGCAGAGAGGAAAGGGTATCCCTCCTTCAAATTATTTTTTACATCAACCCTTTCCTTGCAGGAGGCTATGGGGTCAAAAGAGGCCAAGGACCAAAGACATTAATTTCCCCTCTTTACAATGATGCCCTGGTGTACAGGATCACAGAATGGTTTGGGTTGAAAGGGACCTTGAAGATCCTCTAGGTCCAACTGCCCTGCCATGGGCAGGGACATCTCCCACTAGACCAGGTTGCTCAAAGCACCGTCCAACCTGGCCTGGAACACTTCCAGGGATGAGGCATCCACAACTTCCCTGGGCAATCTGTTCCAGTGTCTCATCACCCTCAAGAACTTCTTCCTAATAATGTCTAATCTAAAGCTACCCTGCTCTAGTTTAAAACCATTGCCCCTTGCCCTGCTGGTGGCTGTTGGTCTCTTCTCCCAAGTAACTACCAACAGAACGAGAGGAAATGGGCTCAAGTTGCACCAGGGGAGGTTCACACTGGATATTAGGAAAAAATTCTTTACTGAAAAGACTGAAAGATGATGAATGATGAAAGACTGAAACAGGCTGCCCAGAGAAGTGGTGGAGTCACCAATCCCGAAGGTGTTCAAACGCATAAAGGTGACTCTTCGGGACATGGTTTAGTGGTCATGATGGTTGACAATTACACTTGATGATCTTTTGGAGTTCTTTTCCAACCTTAATGACTCTAGATGTCCTTGTAAACAGTCCCTTCCTCAAGCTTTTCATCAGCCCCCTTGAGGTA
>NW_009703738.1:0-1901 GCF_000703405.1 Apaloderma vittatum | reverse complement strand
GAGCGGATCTTCTCCATCCTAGAGCAGAGAGCAGAGGTACGCACTGTAGGCAGTGCACAGGGCATAGCTCTGGGAAGCTAGTTATCATTTAGTACAGAGCTCTGCAGCTCCACAGTGATTGAGGGGCAGGAGTTTTGGGGGAGATATGGCTCCTCTCATGCCTGAATGCCCATGCACAGAAGACAGAACACTCTTCTGGAGCTCTTTGGGACACAACCATGTACAGCTGAGGGGAGCCTTTCACAGCAGATGCCAAGGAAGCATTAAAGACAGGCGCTGAGCTCTGGTCCTGGCTCTGAACTTTGTGTCTCAGTCGCTTTGCTCTTGTGAATTTTTTTTGTCCTGGGGATTGTCAAGTGATGAACTCGTTAACAGCCCTGGCACTCGCTCTGTAATGAGCACCCCAGGAAAGCCTGTGAGGAAATTCGTCACTGTATTTAGTTCTGAGCTTGTGTTTCCTAGCAAGTGAGGCTGAGGCAATGTGTTTGTGCCTGACGTCACAGGAGAGACTGGAAAGCTGTCCTGGTCCCATCCAGGAGGGCCAAGGTCCTACAGAAACAGCAGCACATGGTTAATAGTGTGTCGCAAGGCAAATTCTCCAGGGGACTCATTAAATGTGCCCGGGTTGTCTTATCTATGCATTCATTTTTCTTCTGAAATGTTCCCCATGGTCAGTACTGTTCACTGAAGAGTGGTTAGCTTTTAAGTGTACTTGTTTCGGAGAGCTAAGTTGAGGCCTGACAATAAGGGTGAGATGAGCTTCTGTTGCGAGCTGGAGATTCCCTCTGAGCCAGTCACAGACTGTGTCTGTCCCTGCAGGCTTCTGGGGAGAAAATTCGAACGACTGAGACGCAAGTGCTGGTGGCTACACCTCAGAAACATTTACTCGCTGCCAGACTGAAGCTCATCTCTGAGCTGTGGGATGCAGGGATCAAGGTAAGGATGTGGGCTTGGCGGTGGTACGGGTGAGGGAGAGAGCACCTGAAGGGCTCTGTAGGACAGCAAGTTATGTGTCTCTTTGAGACCTGGGTCTGTCTGAGATCTAGCAGGAGAGGAGAACAGCTGAGAGCGCTAAAGGCAACTACTTGTGGCAGGAATAGTGTGGCAGTTTTCTGTGTAGTTTTGTTCTTGGCTGTTTTGCTCCGAGATCGATTGGAGCACATTTTGCATTAATAATTCACCTTTTCCATTTGTTCCTAGGCAGAGATGCTATACAAGAAGGATCCCAAACTGCTGAAGCAGCTGCAGTATTGCGAGGACACAGGGATCCCCCTTGCTGCCATTGTAGGAGAGCAAGAGCTGACAGATGGAGTTGTCAAGCTGCGAGATGTCGCAACAAGACAGGAGGTGAGAATACCTTTTTACCCAGTTTCAAAAGTGCTTCCAAAATCTAGAGATTACTAAAAGGCTCAGAGACATTGTTCCTCTGGGGAGCTGTAGCACAGACCTGCCAGGCTCCAGCAAAGCAATAACAACCTCTTTTGGTATCGACAGCAAGTCCTTAGGGCCAGATTGAACTATGGTCTGTTTGGGGGTCCAGTGCTGCTACCTCTTCCTCTCTATTTCCTTTGTAGGTTGAAATCCCAAGAGAAAAGCTTGTTGATGAGATCAGAAGAAGGCTGGAGCCTTAGGACTTTTCTAACCAGAGCTGCTTGACTGAACTGTACAGCTGAAATGTCCCAGTGCCCTTAGCCATTCACTTCTTGCTGAACTCTGGTCACCAGCTACTAGCCTGAGGCTCACCTGCCTGGGCCAAGGCTGTGTCAACACAGAGTATCTATTTGGGAAGGAGAAAGTGCATTTTAAAACTTATGGACAGTGCAATCACCAGGTTAACCTGATTAATTGCTCTGAAAGATGGGTCAAGCTGGTGAGTTCCTAATACTGTGGTACCTGTAACC
>NW_009703737.1:17944-24791 GCF_000703405.1 Apaloderma vittatum | reverse complement strand
GGCTCTATTGAATTGCATACAGTTGGCCTGGATGCTCAGCCCTTAGAGCTGGGGCAGTAGTAAAAAAACCCACCTCCCATGCTCCTGACACAGGAATTACATCAGTCCTTTGTGTTGTCATGATTTAAACTAAAACCTACAAGTGCCAAACCCTGTGCTGGCAGCTGCAGGAGGCTGCTCATGCAGGCTGGTATCACTGTTTATAACTACACAGCCTGAGCATCCAAAGGATACTCCTGGACACAGAAACATGTTCACACTTCAAAGGCACCTTTGAAAACTCTGCACCAAAGCGTTCATCTTGGCAGTTGGTTCTGCTGATTGTGTGAGTGTGACAGATGCTACTTTGTCCCAGCAGAGTCCACTCTGACAGGGGCAGAGTGGGGGATCTTTGTGAAAGGAGAAAGAGGAGAGGGGGAAAGAAAAAGCAGCTCTGATACACTTGAGTTTTTGAAGGTAGCACTCTGTTTGCATCACCTCAGGCTGTGATACTGTCAGATCTCCAGCTAAGCAGAGCCAGGCTTGGCTTAGTAATTGCCCAGGAGAACCCCCAAGCAGGGAAAAAAAAAGGAAGGAAGAAAGGCACTGAAATAAACAGTGCAGGTGACGGAGTACAAGGCATTCCTTTCTCCTAGTCAGAAGCAAATCAATTCCTCAGCACAGCAGGACATGGTGCTGCACTTCTGGAGGTGCTACCTGGAAGATGAGATATCAAACTGCAGCCTTCGCTGCTTGTGGTCATTAAAGATTTCCTGGCACTTCTTTCGAGAGCTGAGTAGTTAACCCTGCATCCTGGCTGAATTCCAGTTTGGGTGATTACATTTTCCTGACCTTCCTCTGCACCTTCCTCCTTTATCTGCAGTAAATTGCAGAGATTTACTGACTACACCAAATGAAAGGGGCGGGGGTAGTATCAAGGAGAGAGATTAAACTCAGAATGATTTGGGACCACAAAACAAAAGGGCACATCAGTGCCACTCACTGTGGAGAAAGTAGAGACAGAAAACTGAGGACAAGTACAAGAGGAAGGAAAAATGCCTTCTATGATCACTAGACTTCATTACTCAGAAGAAAGTTGTGAGCAGTGGGAAAAGTCTCCAGTGCACAGCTAACCTACAGGTAAAGGCAAACAGCAAAAAAAAGCCTTAGCTGGGATTCCTCAGGTTGGGATCTCTCCACTCTCGCCTTGCTAGAGTTACACAGAGCAGCACAAGGGCCTGTTCTCCTGCTCAAACACTGCTCCTCCCTCCTTTTAGCCAGCTTCCACTTGCAGATACCCTGGGCTTAGCTCTGCTACCTGTATATATCCCGGGCCATTCCAAAGTCTCCAATTTTAGCCACTCTCCCAGGCCCTCGACAGGTAAGGAGGCAGTTTCTGGCAGCAATATCCCTACAAGGAAAGGGAAGAAAAGCAACACAAAGAGAAGAACCACTTAATCATTCGACAATTTTACAAGCCCAAAAGAAAACAGAATAGTATCTACTTTCCTGAGCTGCAGAGAGCACACAACAGGCAGAAAAATAAGTGTTTATGAATAACTAGTGATGTCCCAGATTCTAATCAACCCCAACAGCAGGACCAGTTTTGCTTTTCAGCTTTTCCTCTTTAAACTTCACGTAACATCTTCCAGCTGAAAGGATGGGCCTTCTGTGAGCCTCCCCTCACCGCAGGAGGTATTTTTAAGCAAGCAGTGGGGCTGATTTCAGCAACGTCCTAGTGCCATCATCAAGTTGTCCAAGGAACAATCTACTGTCCTGTTCCCGGTGTGCTTGTTCAAATACTGTCAACCAGGTGTCGTACTGACAGAGACAGGAAAAACAACCACATGCAGGTGTTGCTCTGAAGGCTGAATGGGCCTGAATATGTGTGTGCAGGTAAAGCTCCAGCTCTACCTCTGCTGGGCTGAAGTAAACCTTGAGATCTTAATAACATGGTGGCATGCCTCGTGGGTGAGTCTTGAGTAACTCTTGCAGAAGACCGAACCATGATCTCTCCCTACTCATCTCTACTCAATGGGTAGAATTTTAGACACTTGCCAAACACCCTGTTCTGCAGGAGCAGGTGACAACAGTCATGAGGTGTTGCACTTCTGGGTGTACTTGTACAGCTGTTCTTTGAGAGGGAGAAGAAAAGGGTTATGGATTGAGCAGAAAGGCACTAAGGAAAACTCATGACAGGGAGAGTTTTGAAGACTTCGGTCACAAGGTTTTGTTTCCATTTGCACAGCAGCCAAACAGGCTGCATAAGTGCAGGCACCGAGAGAACTCAAAATCTCTGGTAAAATTACAGACCTCTGCAACCTGATTTATAGCAGCATTTATGTTAATTGCTTGTTATTCTGACTTTATCTACCTTGTATCAATGTATCCAGCCACTAGAGTGCAGCAGGACATAAATATAGCAAGCAGGGCATTACCAGTCCCGTGTGCCAAGTCCTGACCATGCTGACACAGATGTGTTCACCTACCTGTGAATGAAGTGGTTCTCCTCCAGGTACTGACATCCACAAGCAATGTCACGAGCCACATGGAGCAAGTCCAGCATGGAAAGGGAGGAGGGCTGATTCTACCAAAAAGACAAGGGACAAACGTGGGTTAAAAGCAAGCACATGGCATGATTGTCACTGATACAGCACTGGGAACTCTCCAAGAAGTGATGCGGCTCAGATGTTAATACACTAAGGGATTACAAAAATGTGCAAGAGAGGGTTCATATCCATAAACTATGCGAAGGATGTGCAGGCATGATGTCATACAAATCCCACGGAATGAATCAGAACAGCTGGCTCTGACTTCTCAGCTCCACTGGGATGCCCCTGCAAGAATTTCTCCCAGTTCTCCTGGGGGACATTTCTGAATTTCCAGCCTGATTTTTGAGATCTGTAGCCTGAATGGGTCTTTACTCAGTTTCTTCACATTATTGCTAGCTCCTCTCTAAAGTCACCTTGAACAATGAGAATGACATTTTGTATAATAGCATGAGTCACATTTGCTCTTTTTTCCCTCCTCCACATCTGTGTAGGTTTTATCTTGCCCCTCAGAGCACTGACACAGGTTTGTGTAGCCAACGGCTATGGAAGACTAAGGCTGCCAACTCCTTCCTCCTGCCCCTCTGATGAAGTCTACAGCCCCTGCCAGCAGAAGCCAGATGCTTTAGCAAAAAGGGCAAGCTCAGCACCGGCTTCTGTCTGCTGGCCTCTGAAGCCAAACCATCAGCTTTGGCACCAAGGCGTGAATCAGTGATCCCTGCAGCCAGAATTCGCTGCTGCCTGCAGGGTGATGACAAAAATCTGAGTGGCAGTGACCGCTTATTCCAGCGCAGCCATTTGCTGTTTATCTGCGGCCTTAGTTATCGGCCAGGCAAACTTATCCCATCCTCTGGCTCTCTCTTACAACACCTACCCCTCTGCTCAGTGCCCAGAGTAATCTCTCCCACCAATGCACAAACCCACATGGGTTCTCCAGTGACAGGGACTGCTGCCTCTTCCAGCCTGTCTGCTGTGATGAAAAGTATCTCCAGATCCACGCAACACTCTGCTGGCCATCCCACTCCAGACCCACGCAACACTCTGCTGGCCATCCCACCTGACCTAAACTGCTCCTAACTGGGACTGGAAATAAGACCAGAGTCTGCAGCAAGCAGCAGCCAGTAGTTAAACAGTGGACACTGGCTAGCAAAACCTACTCAAGTCATAACGTTTTCTGACGAGATTAGGAAAAACCTGACCTCAATATCTGACTAAGGAAATAACTGAAAAATGCTGCATCTCTGTGTGAACAAAGCCTGTTTTAAGTGCAGTGCCATAAACCAGAATCATTTGTGACTACGTACCACCTGCCTCTATTTTATTATTTACACAGTGTAGTTTAGTGCATATATATACTCAATTGATTCTCTAAAACACTAGACTGCATCTTCCTCATAATATTTCTTTTTTTGTAGAGTAACCATTTCCTGAAAACATAAAGCCTCTTTCCTCCTCTCCTTTTGTGGGGAGTATAATCTATTTTACCTCTGTGAGTTAAAGTGACTCACCAGCTACACAAGATGGCTACAGTAAGAAAGGATGCAGATGTCTTCTTTTTCCCTTTCAGGGCATTACCAAAGGGAAATGAGTATCTCGATATACCCATTCCCTCCTCTTCTGAGCAAGGGTCAGAAACCTGAAGTGAAAACCGAGTAAAAAGCCCTATTCTTTACTGTGAAATCAATTCCAGACCTGAGCTATATTGCAAGGCAGTCAGTAGGCTGAAGGCACAAGATGATTTGAACAGTATAGCTTTTTTTCTCTTTTTCACTGCTTTTTTCCTTCCTTAGATGAATTTCTTCCACCTTTTATTTGGCTAAGCACAGCCCTAAAACAGATGTGACTGCCCAGCCAAGGACAATTTAGCCATGCAATTTGTTTGAAAAATGGAGGTTTGGGATTCATTTTGCAAGGGGAGCAGCCTTGAGACACCAAAGGATTCACTTTACAGCTTGTGCTCCCCGGATGAATGGACAACATCGGATGCCACGCACCGCTGCTCAGAGTGGTGGGCGTGCTGGAAGCGCCATCGTGACACCTCCCTGGGTGAGGCTGAATCTTGCTAATGGTGGGTGAAATTCTGTGTACTGCTCAGCAGTTGCACTGCTCTGTGCAACAGGCTGCAAAACACAAAGTAAGGGAATCATTTATCTGTATAAGATTTATCTTCCAGGGCTGTTCTTTGATAGCTGTGCTCTGTGTGTGTGAGAAAAATCAGCACTGAAATTCCCAGAAAGGACAATTCTGCAATGCTCATAAATGAGCAAAGTCTCCAATTCCAGGCATCTTCAAATCTACCAGACCGCCTCTCTCCAGACGAGGAGGAAAGGGTAATCCTGTAATAGGTGTGAAACGTTATTAGAAATGGAACACGGAAACCCTTAAGGGCTGCAAAGCCTGGACCAATGGAGAAATACGGATCTGAAGTTTACAGAGTAGATCCGGCTGGCATAAACCAACAAGAGTCCACAAGAATCACTGGTATTTTTGGGTTAACATTTGGCTTACACATATGATGATTCTTGCTTAGACTCAAGAAAAACCGTTCTGTGTTGGCTGAACATTGCTTTCATTATTTACATGAAGAACACAAGCAAAAAACATGCAATAACCTGTGCTGGCAGCTTCTTGAACTCCCAGTAAGTTAGATCCCATGTCCAAAGCTCTAGCTTTCCATTTCATGTCCCTCACAATGTCTTAAGTTCCCCCTTCCCTCACTTCCCCTTCCCCTTCCACGCTTTCCAGTGGCTGAGTACACGGCAGCTGGCTGCGTGAGTCTTGCTCCAAGTCACACAGGTTCTTGCTGGTCAGTGGCAAGCCAAACAAAGACAATTGTTTTGCTCAATGCTTGCCCTAGCATGGTGCTTTCTTCTTCCTGAAGCCTTGGAATTAATGGCAAGTTAACACCTTTCACACCTCTATTAGATTTGACTGAAACTGGCAGATGAGTTCAAAGTTACGGGCAGGGAAGTGGGGAAAGTAACTGAGGGATGAAGGTAGAGAATGAACAGATAAATCTCTCTTTTGCAATCAGGCTGAAAGCAGAAGAAGGTGAGAAAGGCAGGGTGGTAAGGAGATCAGCTGGAAAATAGAAAACTGGAAAAAAGTGAGAGGAAATGACAATAGTAATTTATATGGTGCTTAGTGCACAGTAAGAAGTGCACCTCTGAGTCAGTCAGCTTGGTCTTGTGTGTTCAAATAAATTCCTGTTGGAAGCAAGCTCACTGAAGACTGTTTGCTCTGCACTCTTCCTTGTCTTTCCTTTCATTTAATGGGCCTGGAAAGCCAGATGCCCAGTCTGCTATGCCTGCCTTCTGCCCATCTTCCCTGAGTGAGCAGTAGGAAGAACAAAGCAGCTCAGGGTTCATTAAGAGCAGTGTAAAGATCCACCCAGCAGTACTGAGCCATGGGCCTTACGTACGGAGAATCTGTCACAGCTCCGGTATATGCAGAGGATAAATCCACTTCCACAGCTGGATCCCACACTTCACGAAGCACAATGCCCTGAGCACGTCTCATCTCTCATCAGTCAGTTTCCCAGCCTCGCAGTTTCTGAGCCAGCAGTGAAATGTGTGCAGCGAAGGCTGATGTCTCAGCTCTCACAAGCACCATTAGTCCCTCCGACGCTGCCCTGGCACCCAGACAATGAATTACCCCGTCACTCTAGCCAGGCTGCCACCACGTGGGACAGCAGCAGAAGCAGGGCAAAACAAGGGGAAGGAAGGTGTTAGAAGAAGCAGAGCAGAAATGTGTCAATCTGTGTCTGCACGCAGTCAGGCTGTCCCCACTGCCCCAACTGTTAGAGAGGGACTGGAAACTGGTTTTCTCAAGCAGTTCCAGCTTGCAGCTGCCCATTTGTGTTCCAGCCTCAGCTTTTCCAAAGAATGACAGGCAGCAGCATCAGTCCCAGGTCTGCTTGGGAAAAAGTTAAACCCAGGAATGGGATCTTCAAGGCACTGGGAACAGCCCCTGCGTGTAGTAGCAGTTATGGTCAGTCTCAGATAACCTCAGACAGGTCAGGAAAGACAAGGAAAGAGGAAGGGGAGAATGTGACGGCAAAGACAAATACTCAGGAAGTAATGTATCCTGGGCCTGGAGTGACCTATCCATCTCTTCTGACGTAAGATTTCACAGGGACTGCACGGAGCTACCGCTAAGAAAAGGAAGCCCTGACATGCAGGGACGAACTCATGACTGGGGTAGGGGCAAACACAAAGAAATCTCGCAGATCAGGAGGCTCCAATAACTGCATCCTATAAAGATTAAGGGCTTTTCATCCACAAAAGCAGCTGGTTCATTTTACTGCAAGTAGGTAAAAA
>NW_009703737.1:0-17913 GCF_000703405.1 Apaloderma vittatum | reverse complement strand
TCCTGCTGTTCAGGACTAATGTTCTTGGTGCTTCCTCACAAGGTCCTGATCATTACTGAGCTGGCTTCTCTAATTTAATGAGCCAAAAAGACCTTTCCATCACAAAATGATAGATACCCTTGCCCTACACCATCCTGTTTCTTTCACCTGCCACTTCACACATTTAGCACAGCCTGTCCCAGCAGTTTCGAACACAGCACCTCCCAGGCAGCATACCTTGCCCATGTCTTTTTGCTCTGCACTGGGTGAGAGGGGAGCCCACGCTGCAAAACATGAATTTCCCCATTCACCTACGACCAAATTCAGCTCATTTGTATGAGCTAACAAGGACATCTCTAGTTCTACAGAAAAACAACCTCTATTTATAAACACCTCTTGCTCAGATTTTAAACATCTTGACTTTTGGGGGTATTCAGCTTTCTTATCCACTGTATTGCAACCTAATCAAGACTGCAGTGTTCTCGAGCAACACAAACATTTCACATGTTTGAAAAGCAGACTGCAAGGAAAAAAATACAAAGTCAATCTGTTTCCAGATGCCTCCAGGAAGAATCTTATTTGTATCTGTTAGATCCAATTTGTATCTCTCTTGTACTGATAAAATTCAGCATTTTGCCCCTTGTCAAGGAAATGCAGACACAAAGTATGATGCTTCAACAAAGTATGAACTTCAACATCTGGGTGCCTTTCTGATCCAGGGGCTCAGAGCAAACATAAGTTTTCTGAAACACTTGATTCCTCCCTAAAAGTCATCATTTATTTCCCACACATTTCTAACTGACTGTCATCTCCTACTGATGCTGATTTCAGTGGGAAAAACTTTAAAAATCTGGACTAAGGATATTTGCTACTAAGTCAACAACTCCAGGCCAGATTTTGTCCTTGTCTGTCCTTGCACTGACAGATATGCACGGAAATGCACCTGACCAGAGGTTTAAACAACAGATTTATCATCATCAGCTCAATGCTTCCCCCCAAACTCACCCCCAGCTGGTGTGAGGAAGGTGAGAGTAGAATTTAACTTTCTTATTTAAAACTTTGATTTTGTCCTTTCCTTAGATAGTATCTGCAATGCTAGAGAGCAAAGTTCAGGGAGGAGGCACCTCTGCATAACGCCAGTAGCATCTATGTCCCTGTACATCTAATGGTCTTCTAGCAATTTTCTGACCCTCTAAAATGCTGGGAGACAGTACCTGCATGGATCAGCTCTTTTATAGTTACGTATTTGCCTTGTGGCAGTAGCTTACTAAATAAAATTGAATTTTCTCTTTTCTTACCGGTCTAGGTCGCGTCTCTCTCAGGAACGATTTCAGGTCACCTCCAGCCATGAGCTCCAGCAGGATGAAACGGGGCAGTGCCTGCAAACTCACCCCAATACAGCGCACAATATTCTGGTGGTTGAACTTGCTGTGGAGACAGAAAGACCCAGTTATGGAGCAACTTTAATCTAAACCACACAATTACAGAAAACACTCAGAATGTTTTGCTGCAGGGAATGCTTTTTTTGTTTGTTTTTAAGAACAAAACAAATCTCCAGGGTAGTGTGATAAAGCTTAAGCGCTACCCCTGCACTCTGTACCTGTTTGCACAGTGCAGCAACAGAGGTGGGGAAGGAGTGGCTTTTGGTTGCTTTCCCTCTTTCTAAATTCTCTGTCCTTTTTGAGCTATGGCAAGACTTGTTGGCCATCGGAAGCAGAGAACGTCTGATAGCAGAAAAAAGTCAGCTCCTAATTTCACTCTCCAAGGAGCAGAGCTGGGCCAGGGTAGACTTATTCCAAATAACGTACCAATACAGTGATCCACTTATGTAGGGGACATTCCTTAAGATCTAGTCTCTAATATTTCTTATTTCTCCAGACCTCAATGTGATAGGAAACTATTTCCACAGATTCTATGACTCGGTGACTGACATGCAACATAACAGCAGCATTAAGTTAATGTCCTCTGTTAGTTTTGACTAGTCAAATCCAAACACCTAAGTTGCTTTTATCTCATGTTCTGATCTCTAAGACAAATCAGAGGATCCTGTTATCAGTTCTCCAAACTGGGCCTAGAGATTTTCACTTTGGACAATGAAAATCAGTGTCGACTCTCTTGAAAATGTAGTCCTTAATAATCTGGTGCCTCTTAATTTGTAAGAAAAATAGGAAAAGATATTAATGTCTATTCTCTTAAAACACTGACAGCCATGCACTAAAATTAGCATACAGATGTGTGGACATCACCTCTCAAAGCACAGTTTTTCTTTAAGTTCTGGGCTTCACAAGCTTACACAAGTGCTGTTCATCTTATTCATACACACCTAATAATGAGAGCTTCCATGAGGAAGTCCAGCTCATCTTGCTCCGAACACACTTCTGGCAGTGTCTGGAGGAGAAAGAAGAGGTTGATGAGGAGAAGATATTTAAACTGACAGATGTAGAACAACTGGCACAAACAAAAGCACTAACACTGTCTGCAGCAATCCTTGTTTCTCTGAAAGAAACCTCACTCTAAGATAATAGCCTGACCATTACCAAACTAGACTGTGAAGCCTGCTGAAAGGTAACGATCAGAACATGTGGCCCATCAACGTCACTGTCATCCTCCTCCCTGCAAAGGGAATAGCCCAGAGTGCACAGGAACAGTGCTCAATATACAGGACAAGGATTGAGACCACAGTTTCTGAGCTCTCTGACAGTTCAATACTCTTAACTCCCAACAAGGTTATGAAGTATACCCAGCAATAACACTGTGCTGCCATGTAACCTCTAGGAGAAAAGAGGCTATCTAGGCTGCTGGAGGCCTGGAGAATCCTACCAGGGTCTCTTAGGCTTTAGCTTCACATCCAGCGCATATCCATCCTGTAATGCAGTAGTGAGATCCCTGGAAAACCAGCCATCTCCTGCCTCTCATCTCTTTGATCTATGTGCCAGCTGCTCTTGGCCCTGTGAAGACTTTTGGGCTCTGACTCAAAGGCTCGGAACAGATTATCACACCAGGTATAGCATGTGGAGGATGGAGAGAGGATGGAATTATTTCTCATACCTGCAGTTTGTGGCATCTGTATGGGAAATCTTTGCCTGTTTACTACCTACAGACCTCTTTTAACAGTCTCACAAGCCTATATGCTACAAGCTCTACCATCACTATGATGGATTAAAGTGTTGCAACAGAGCAGCAACCTTTCTGGCCACATCCTTCAGTACTATAGTCATGCTTAATTCATCTTCATTTTTATAATGCATTGGGACTCTTGGGTGAAAGGCGCATGAAACCATCATGATAACTCATACACTGTCACTTACTTTCACAGCCACCTGCAAGGGAGTGGGGTCGCTGGGGATCCCTGCCACCTGACCTTCATATACCTCACCAAAGGCTCCATGGCCCAAACCCCTGGACAGACCAGAGAAGACAAAAATGTTTTACTACAGAGAACATACATTATAACACTGTGGTCACAGCTCACAGAACGGACTCATAATTTTCACAGTAGCGAAACAGGGAGAACTGGATATTTACACTGATGATACCATCCCGTCACACTACACAGGGGGCCAGACTTTGGTGTGATCTTTCCTGGAACTACAATGTATTTCACTGGTCGGGAAAGCAATCGTCAAAAGTGAACAGTCATCAGTGAAATCCAGCTGCTGGCACTGCAGTTTGTAACGGGTGACACTCTTCTGTGACTTTGGTGTCTGTGCTCTAGTGGTGGGTGCTCCAAAGCAGGTCAAAGACAGATCTTGTTGTTCCCACACCCTACACACATTAACAACTTCCATGATGTTTATGCATCACAATTAAAGGAAACATTGAACATGAAACTAGGAAGCACAATGATTCTCAAAGGACCTGAATTCGAAATCAAGTATCTTCTCCTGATTTATTTTGTGACTCTGTGTAAGTACCTTAGCTGGTAAATGCTGATTTTAGTGCTTTGTAAAGCACTTAGCTCTAGGAATTCAAGCTGAGAATCATTTCTGGTACTGATCATGTGAAATTTACAGTTTTGTTTTGAATGAGGGTACAAGTAAAACAGAAAGGAATTAAATTAATCACACAACAGATCCTGTTCTATGTTATAGTGATACAGATTTTGCATACCTTCAGTCTTCACTTGCTTAATGTTAAGTCAACTGGTACGACAACAGCTGTACCACGTAGGTGGCATGTTGTAACGACACAGCCAGCTCCAGCAGAGAATGAAGCTGTATCCTGGACCCCGAGACCTTCTTAACCTTGCATGGACTGCATGTTGGGCAGTGGTAGTTTGGGCCTCTAAGAGACATTCCTGCATTTTGGTCTGGGTAAAAGGCTCTCAGTAAGACCCTCTTTTGCAGCATGCACAGATTTTCTGGTAGAGCCAGGTCTGGGCTGATAGCATGAGCTGTTGCCCTCCTGTCCTTTCAAACAGGTGCTGCTAAGGGTGATTTCCTTTGCTGTTGCATAAGCTCTGGCTCTAGTTTTGCCAGGATAAAGACCAGTCTAGGCAGTGAAACCACGGTGAGGACTTGCGTTGTCTGTGACTCAGCCACTTTTTTAATAATATTTTGTAGGTGTCAGGTTGAGACACTATTCTTGGCTACGCCTGACCAACTTTTTACAAACTGGGGGTATAAAACAGATCTTTACAGCTTGTAGCTCACCCTCCTTCCCAAAAGCCTGCCTTCCCTGCCCTTATCTATGCCCTCCGCTCTCTGCAGCTTGCCACATTTCAAAAATCCTTTCAGAGCCTGAGTGACAAAGGCAGCAGCAGCACAGGGTACACTGGAAACTTCTAGGTGCAGTCCAGCAAGATGTGCAGGTAACGAGGAACAGGAGACAGCAAAACATTGCAGACTGCATAGACTGCTCTCTGAGCACTGTCTTTCTAAGTGCTGTATGCTCCCTGGTTTTCCAAGATCTCCTGCTTTCACCTCTTGTCTTTTCATGCAAAACTGCATGGTACCAGGGTAAAGTCACATTTGGATTCCATCAAAGACTTTAAAAGAGCCTCCTACGAGCCTCAGTCTTGCCAGCATTTCATCAGTTAATACTGGAAATGGACCATTCATTGCACAGTCTGCAAAAGATGTGCCTGAATTACTGATTACATGAATTACTCTTCAGTTCCTCTTGTAATCCCAGAAGATTAACACTGTACCTGCAAAAGGCCAAGGAGACTGCCAAAGTCTCGTCCCCTCCACATAAGCCTAACTACTGCAGCTTTACACGTCCTTCTTATGAAAAGGGGCACTGGGTCTAAAAGCATAAGAGAATTTGTACGTGTCTGCACAAAGACATGAGTTCACATCTGTGTAGGAGAGCCAGCAGACATGAGTGTACCGTGTGAAGCCTGGGGAAGGCAAAGATGAATTTACCGGATGAGGGAGATGTTTTTTCGAGGCACCTCTTTGAGGTCACTAATGGATGTGGTCTTTCCTGCAAAGCAGTAGTTGGGATTGTAGTCTGTCATGATAGTGGAGGTGCGCAGCTTGCTCAGTTTATATTCTGGGCTCTGTAACTCCATCTGCATGGCTTGTAGCTCCTGGTGCTTCCGACGATATACTAAATATAGAGGATACAGTAAATCAGAGACAGATTGACTTTGGAACAGGACAGCAGCCATGCAACATGTCTTACTGGAATTCACCGTGTGGCCAAATTTCAGTGAATCAAACCAGTCAGTGACACCATCATATTTCTGTACATGAAGAAATTACAGACAGAAGATGAAATCTGAAATTATCCTGGAACCTTTGATTTACACATCCTAGGAGAAACAGGCTTGCTTCTGAACTGTTTGGAAGAAGTAAAACGGAATTCACTTGCAGAGCTCTCTGATTTCACAGTTCTGAGGTTTTTGTTCTATTTAGTTTAACTGGACCTTCCAACTGTGAGTTCAGTTCCAAACTCGAGGGAGTTAAGAGTATAACCAACTTTCCTAAATCCCACCGAAGTGACTAAAATCTGAAATGAGTTATTGCATCACGTTGTTCAAAATGGACAGACTATACTGTTACCCCAGAGTAACACATAGAGCTAGCTCCTTTTGCAGAATTTCCTCTGTTTCTAAACAACAGAGTTGGACTAAATTTGAAATCAGTGTATGGCAGTGTTATATTCCTTAAATCACTTTACATGCTTCTGAAACATCACTAGAAATCACACTTTGGCAGAAGACATCCTGTGGATATTCCTTGAAATAGTAATTAATATTGCAGTATTTTTTTCAAAGCAAGATGCCAATCTTGAGCAGGTTAAATCACTATTACCCTTACTATTGATTTCTGTGGGAGCTGGATTGAGCCCAAAGCCTGTGACGGTAATAGCTATCGCATCTTCTCCAGCAGATGTTGCTCAGGGGAAGAATTTAAGGGGTAAACATGCACTCACAAAGGCTGATGGATGTAATGACCTATCCACAAACCCTTCCTGTTCTCCATTTTCCTCCTCATTGCTTTTGCTTTGATTTTTTAAATCACTGTTCTTTCCTGAGATGGCAATGATAGTCAAGTTGGATGGAAAGAGGATTACTCTTCCACTCCCTGAAAAGTAATTAGTAATTTTAAAGGGGTACTGTCAGGCCAGAAACCATCCATGTAGGACCATGTGTATGCTACTGATAACCCCTGAAATTCTTAAAACTGAAACAGCTGCACAAATCTAATTTAATAGTTGCTATTTGCTGCTCTGGGTACACTCCTCCCCTCTTCCAGACTATATAAAGTGTGGACAAAGAAAGGTGGCAGAGCTGTGGTTTGAATCCCTTGCTGCTTTTCATTGATTCAAATCTATTCTGCTTGCAGCTGAATGCAGGTGAGCAATTGTTTAAAATAAGAAAATGAAAGGCTGAAAAATACCTTTTAGAATTTCAAATAAAGACGTCAAGAATGCTCACATCCTACTAAGTAGCAGTTTGTAAAAGGGGAACCTACGTGAGAATTTCAAGCTTAAATGTCATACATTAAAGAGGCTAAATGTGTACGTAGGCACGCAGATAAAGGACCTTGCTTTTAGGTGTTAAGCACTAGCAGCTCTCAAAACCAGTGGCAGTTGTATTCTGGCAGCTTTACACTACAACACAAGCAATGACGTCTCTTTCAAGATGCTGTCAGTCACTGAAACCTCCTCAAACTGGTCACTGTGGTCTGAAACTACTGACATCTGAAGTTAAGGCATGTGTGTAGGAAGGTGTCATTAAAAGCGGCAGTAGCTAAAAACCTGAATAATTTTGCCTCCCAGGGCCCGATTATCCCCAGCTCAGATCCAGCCTTCGTAAAAAATTATTTTTTGCAGAGAAATACTCACCTATCATGATTCCTGAAAAAGCCAAAATTAAAGCAGCCACCAATGCTGAAGTCACCACAGATAAGACCAAGGAGAGAGGGACATGAGCCGCTGGCTCAGCTGTAACAGAGGCAAGAGAAGAAGGAATTACATGTTTGAAATGATCTTCCAGCAGTCACTTTTTTGCAGACAGATTTTTCTGCTCTTCCTTCCATTTATTCATTTTCTGCTCCTATGCTATAAGAGCAACTTCTGGCATGATCGGTTCTCAGGATCTATGACTTCTAATACCTCATTGTTTCACTCTCCTCAATTAATATGAAGCCACTGAAACAGATGGTTTGCTATCGACAAATTAACATGTGCACTCTCTGGGTATGAGAACAAGACCATAAAAACCAGGGGCAGGAGGTTGGGGAGGTGGACAGAACACTACATTGCGAGGGTTAAAGTGCTGCTATCGATGCCGAATCACAACAAAAGCAGAAGGAGGACTTCAATATATCATCTCCTAAATGCATCTAATCCAAGGATAAAAAAGTCGATAACTGCCAGTGTAGTACAAAGTATTCCATAGCTGCATCCTCGTTTGGGACCACAAGGCATTCAGTGACCAGCTATTAAAGTTTACTTCACCCTGACAAAATGACCATGATTTTCACCCCTTTTACAGATGGGAACGGTTTTCCCGTGCCAGTGACAAAGCTGAGAGCAGGATTCCAAAAGCCTGGAGTCACCAGCTCAAACTGCTGGGTAAGAATATGAAGGAAATTAGTAATGGAGCTCTGAGCACTTAGTTTTTCAAGTAAGGCAAGTATAGGCACTGTCTTTAGTTTTCCTCTGAGATCTCTCATGTAGAGCTTCTTATAAATTCTGCACAAGGAATCCACAGGAATTATATCCTCCTTCAGCTTGTACATTTTTTTGCTTCTTAAGCGGATTGACCTGCAGTTTAAGGCTAGCTGGAAAATTCCTTCAGTGAGCAACTTTCATTGATTTCAGAGCAGAATGTGAGCACTGGCTCAAGCAGACACAAAAATTGACTCTCTGTGCAGCCCAGTATGCCAAACATATACTGTAAAGCAAACCATCAAGGTTGCTCTGTGCACCATTCCTCAGCACTGATGTGTCATTATCCTAGCACAATAACTCTGCAGCATATACTAGCAGGAAACAAGGTAACATTCAACAGACACCAGCTTTCAGAAAGAATAGATAACACTTTCAGGATGTCTTACAGTTCAAACAACATACTTTTGCCATGTATTCTCTGTTTCACTCACTAGCAGTCTACTGCATACACCTACTTACCTATGCAAGACACGCCATCCTCAGCCAACTCTGTGCCTGGCTCACAGTAGCAAATGACTTTTTGAGTCTCCACATCAACACGGCACTCGTCCATCTCACAGTGACTGCAGTTAAGATGCAGCCTAATAGCCACCTCTCCGTGCCCCTCTGTCACTAGAGAGTGGATGAAAGAAGCTGAGTTAATTACAGTAAAGATCATTCATATCATTCCCTTGGGCACTGACAGAAATGGGGGACATGCGGTCACAGTTGTCAGATGTGACAGTGTGGACCCTATCCAAGAAACTGATTTCTCCCCACCTTCCATAGCTCCTGTCCTTTTCTCATCTAGAAAATAACACTGCCTTAAATTAGCCTCATTGCAGCTGAGGTGCACTGGCTCTCTTTGAGCAGATAGTCCTACCACGTTAGCAAGGAGGCTGCTGCAGAGGCTAAGGGAAACCTGCTCTCTCAGTGGTCTGTGGGGCTCACCCTTTTCTTTCTTGGTCTTTACTCCCTCTGAGATCAAACACTGCAATGTTTTCAAAATTTTCTGGCTGAATCTATGAGGCCAGACTGCATCTGTATTTGAAGATATTTCTGGCTGTTCTAAAGTAAACTTTTTTTTTTCCCCCCCCAGCAAATAGTTATTTTTGATTTTCTGAACACTCTGCAAACATACTCAAGAAGCTGACTTCTGGGCAGACACAGGCTGGAGTGTCACTATTTATCATTCCCATGCACTGCTGGTCAGCACTGCATGGTTTTCTCTAGAAACTCTCTGGTCCAACCTGGATACTTTGCTGAGGGATGCTCTAAGGAATACGTTTGTTAGTGAATAGTCAGGTGCTCTGCCTGTGTCTCTCCAGAATCACCTGAACTATAAGGTTCTGTTACCACTTTCCTTGGACAAAATTATTCTATAGGCTGGTAGACTATATTACTGGGAAGGGCTTTCTAGTAGCCCTGATGTTCCCTCTATCTGCTTTCTTCCTGCTACTTCTGTTGGAAGTAGCATTCTATTCTCCATTGGACTTTGTTACGCTTTCTGCCTCATGTTCATGATGACACTAAGCTGTACCCAAAGGGTTCTAAAGTGTCCTACAGGTGCAAACTGTTCTTAGCACGAAATAAACCACTAGAAGACTTCTGACCAATAGGAATACCTTTAAGTGCTGGAGTGTATAAAGTACCAATTGGATTAATAAAGGAAACACCATCCTCCCCATCCATCTCTGGGTCATTTTCCGCTGCAGCATTGCCACCTACGTTAAACCAGAAGTTACCTTAACAGACTGAGGCTCACTGGCACTAAAATACAGATAAGCATTGCAACATGCACGACTTCAGTGTATTTAGGGAGGCATCCAAATGAGAAAAGAGAATAAATCAAAGTATTTAACACATAGGGAGCACTTGGCGAGTTGTAGGATGAACCACTCATCTTTTATCTCCATAACTTCAATTTAATAGCACCATGTGACAATTAATTTCTCAACTCAGTTTTAGGCAGACTGTTGCAAACTATGTCACAAACTTAGTCTTCAACCATTTGGATGCTGTGAAATATAAGCCCTTCTTAAAATTAATGGATCCAAGAGATTGGATAGCACCAGTACTCAAGGGCCAAGTTCAGCACCCTTGCTGATCAAGGTATGTACTATATCGGCAGAGGGAATGAATAAGCTGTTATCATTCCTCTCCTTTGCACCCTGAAAACAGGGTTGTCCACCAGGAACGGGGACTGAAGGAATTTATGAGTTGCTCCTTTGTGCTTGGGCATACAGAACACATCAGGAGCAAAGTATAGGCAATATATAGAACATCTTAGAGGCACAGTAAGGGCCATATATTTTGTACTGCAAGCATGCAAAGTTTCTCCCACCCCACCCCAAAATGACTTTTCCTCCTTAACCATCTTCAGTAAAATTAAAATTATGTCATGTGAAGCATTCTGTTGGAAAAAGAAGCATTACACAGTAACATTGGTACAAAACATGCACATAGTCATTTAAACTCATTACTTCCTCTCAGGATTTCTAGTCTATTGCAGACTTGATTTAGGCTGTGGAGAACCAGGGGTTAAAAAGTCCACCACAGTGCAGATGGCTGAAGAAACTATGCAGCTCAGGAGATTATGGGTTAGTAGAGATCTTGAATCCAGTCCGCACCAGTTAAAATCAACATAGTGCCATCTGACAGCTGCCCTGAGACCCGCAGCACATGAAATTTGCTCCTTGTTGACTGAAGTCAACACCATCGTCCTTATTAAGAGGGGCTCCTGACTGGCAGCCTGAGCTTTTGCCCCCAGAGACCACTTGTGCAGGACCAAGGCCTCCCCACAGCAGGGCAGGGTAGAAGAAGCTGCCTCTCTCCGCTGGCACGAAGCCTGGCTGCCAGTCTCCAGGACCAAAGTCCTCAAAGCACAGGTGCTGGGTATGGGAGCACATAGCCTGTGGCTCCTTCTCCAGCACTATAGCCCCGACATGGAAGGCTCAAGAACCACAGCAGGATCTTAATGACGCATTTTGCAGAGTGCAAAGCCAGGAGTACAGCTGAAGGACTGACATCTGGCTGTCTGCTAAATGCCATACGTTCAACTAGCACTAAAAAAGGCAACACACAGACATACTAGTACATACAGTCAAATATGCTAGCTACAGGAGAATTATCTATCAGTGTTTTGCTGATCATTAGCACTAAAGGAGGGGAAGGGACACCTTGAACACGAAGCCACTTTACCTATATATCCTCCGCCTCCTCCACCTGAGGAGCACCCCCCTCCACCCCCTCCGAAACCCCCTCTTGTCTCCCACCCCCACTTCTTCATGGCCTGGGGGCAGGATCTTCCTCCAGTAGCACCTTCCAGCAAGGATTTTCCTGACCACAGGAAGGAAGTGTTATCATTCCAGCCACCTCCACCACCTGCAGTTAACAGAAGAGAAAAGGCACAGGTAGGGGTTATTTCTGTGTAAAAAAGCACTGCAGGGATCTGCAGAACAAGACCTCCTTCAAAGCACCTCAGCTGAAAGTAGGAGTCTTGTGCCTCGGTTAGAAGAGGGGATATGACCTTTCTGTAGGGCTTTTGACCACATTAATCATCTTCACCTCTTCCCACCTATCCTACAAAGACAAGTATTTTCTATGGAAAATGTAAAAAGATATCCCTGACTATTCCTCAACCACATGTTTCTGGCTTACAGAGCCTTCCCCTTCTTTTTGAAGAAAATACTTTTGAAAAAAACCCCTGTCTGTTCTGAAGCAGATCCAAAGGAACACAGTGAAAGGGATGTGAAAACATGTCCCAGCCCTGCTCTAAACACAACATACTCACCAGTGACTCACTGTCAGTTCTGCTGGTAATTCAGTCCAAGGTCTCTTCACAGAGACTTGTAGCCAGCCTGCAGTTACGCTCTTTCTGCATAAGCCAGGGAAACTGTGAGTATGTCTACACAGCACAAACCAGTGCAGAGAGCACACAGCCACAAACCAGTGCAGAGAGTCCCATCAGCACTGCAGGCTCCCACACCAAAAATCAAACAACTTTGTTTATAAGAGGTACTACATTATTTTGGGAGAATATTGCCTTTGCTATAGGTATACCAACCCCAATACCCTTACTTAGGCCAAGCATCCTGTACTGAGGGTACATCCTATATGCATCTGTTACACTTATGCCTGAGCTGTGTTTTGATGACTTTCACCTCATCTCCTTGGGAGGAGGAATCTGGGATACCACATATTCACAAAAGTTTTCTTAAAAAACAGTAAACTTTCCTCACCTGCAGCTCCTGAATTTCCATTCAACCCTGGAACAGAGGAATCATTCTCCAGCCTTTCAGGATGAAAAGTGTCTGTTTTGGCCCTGTAGGCCCTGCCACCACCTCCTGCTGCAATTATCAAAGGGACTGGTTCTCCATTCTCCATCTTAACAAATTCAGAAATAAAGGCAGTGTTCAAACTGAATCAGACACACCAACGGAAGTTCAAGCACATGCCAGTTACTGCAAGTTGCACTGAGCAGGCACCTAGGGCTGCTCAGCACTACAAATTACCATTGCATTATTTATGTGCCCACACTCAAAAGATTAATGAATAGCACCAGTCCTACCAAGCTCTGCAACAGAGAACAGTAGCATCAGCCACTCTATGAATTGTACCTACAGTGCAGATGGCTGTTAGAAAGCTTGTAAGGTTACCTTGTGATGACTTCCATGAAATGAAACAGCAAAGGAGCATTTCTCTGTATAGAGCAATACAGTGTCTCCACTGGTAAAGGACTTGCTACATAGGAAACTGTCTGAGCATGTAGACTTAACAAAGAACTGTGTAGAAATTGGGTACCTAAACATATTGTTAAGGCCCGAAACTGGCATTTGGAATGAGTACTGTCCCAGCTAGCACGTGACAGAAAAGGTCAGTGGTCCCTAGCTGTAGGGTTGCCAACAAAAAACACGCAGGCTATCCTCCACTCCTCTTGTCATGGCACTACATGGGCCAAACATGTAGCTAAAGTCTAAAATGTTCTACAATGATAGATTTGAAGCAAATCCTGTGGAATTTGCCCTTTGCTATGGAATTATGCTTCAGCATCTCAGCTTCCAGTGGAACAAACCCATTTCTACCTATTTCCAAAAGAAACTCCAAGCCGCTGAAGTAAGCATGGCCATACTGCGCAGCAGTTCTAAGAAGCATGAAGGGCCAACTTGGGTGTATAGAGGGTTCTCAGATAGTTCAGGCTGCAGCATTAGAGGCAAGTGGCAGGACATGTTCATGATGAAGGTGCACGGGAATTATGTTTCCATACCTTAAATATGTAAGTTGCACCTCCCCCGCCTCCACCTCCTCCTGCCCATTCATTGATGCTTCTGTTGACACGTATCTCTTCTTCAATCACATTGTTCTCGCCAATGCAGACCTTCTGTATAACATCATTAGTCTGCAAACAGAATGGGGATTGTCAGGAGGACAGAGCCAGGCTCTTTTCAGCAGCGTCCAATGACAGGACAAGGAGTAATGGGTACAAGTTGGAACATAGGAGGTTCCACAAAAATATTAGAAAAAACTTTTTCACTGTGAGGGTGCCAGAGCCCTGGCACAGGCTGCCCAGGGAGGTTGTGGAGTCTCCTTCTTTGGAGATATTCAAAACCAACCTGGATGAGTACTTGTGTGATCTACTGCAGGTGATCCTGCTCTGGCAGGGGGGCTGGACTAGATGATCTTTTGAGGTCCCTTCCAACTCCTGACATTCTGTGATTCTGTGACTAGGTCTGAATTCTGGTGAGAAATCTCCAAGTCCTTGAACACACACAGGTCTTGTGGACCCTTCACCTTCCCAAACCAATAAATTTTCCTCCAGTGAAAATACATAAGCAGAAACAACTCTTCTAGAAGAATCTCACTTTACGCTTTGACCTATGTCAGAAGAATTTTTTGCCATTTTAATTGAATTATTTTGAAGCAAGCTCAGTGCTGGTATCTATTACCATGTAAAACAGTTCCATAAACTTTTAAAACACAGTGTAGCAGAATTTACTGCAAATGCTTCCCAGCATTAACTACCTGTATCTCACAATTTGGGGAAGACATTAACTCAGCAATGATGTGAGTTGGCCAACATCATGCAACAGACAGAGAGAGAACCCAAGTTTCTTTACTCTCTCTTCCAGTGCCCCACTGGTTGGGGTCAGGCAACAATTTTACTGTAATTACCAGTGCTAGCTACTTCCAAGCCTACCAAAACAGCTGAAATCCCATCTTTCATTGCAGAGTTGACCTGATGTTAAAAAAGATATCTCACTAAAAAGCCTCCACATATCCTACTTAGCATTATTTTTCAATCTATCAATTGGCACCAAATGTAGTGAACCTTCTGTATTAGGCGAATCACTGAATTCACTAACTGATTTTAAACATGACTTTTTAAGTAGTTCTGGACTATGGCAGAAGAGAGGTAACCATTGCTTTAATTTTAAACTGGAGCACTAAAGTACATGACAAACAGGACTCTGCTGTAAGTATTTCTAAGTTGCAAGCTTTGCTTCTATCTGCTTTTACCTTATACATTTAACCTCAGTAACATTATCTTGTTATGCACACTGAGCTCATTAGGTCACATTACTTTAAGGGAAAAATGCACAAACATTTTTTACAGTAGGATTCACCTCTGCTTCATTCTACTTTCATATATGTGTTTTCTTTTGGAAGAAGAACCTGATAAAACCACCCTGAAGTTACAAATTATTCTGTTGACCATAAAATGTGTCCTAGGTTGTGTCAGAGAACGAATGGCGTCCATTCCGTGTGTGCAGATTTGCTGATGGAACTAAACCATCCTCCTTTCCCTAGTCTTCTCTCTGCTTAATTGATTTGGAGTTGGGTGAGGATGATTAATAAAACGACAAAGTCAGTGACCCAAAGGAACCACTAGATTACCATTGAATTAAAAAAAATAAAAATCCTTCATGGCAAAGACATAACTGATTACAATCCAATCTAGTAAAAGTCCCTTCTACAAGTCAATGCAATCTCTTTGCCTCAATGAAAGAATTACATTAGCACTCAATAAATTCTCACTAAGATTACAGTGGCCTGCAATTTAATGAGTCCATATATTACACTCAGCTGGAATGTCCCAGTTATAGACATTAGGTGGAAGTTTGAGTTAGGGCATTTCTCATTTCAAAGAGGCTTTGTATTAATGGTTTGTTTGGAGATATGTATAATTCTACTTTTAACATTATTTACTTCAGCGCCTAGCCTTGAAAACCCCTCCTTCTTGTCTACATCCTTCAACCTTACTCTGCTGTAACAGACTGCTAAGCTTTCATCTCTTGGATGCCAGCCAGTAATAGCTGAGAAATGTACAGCATTTAAATGTCCAGCTCAAACCTGTAGGTGAAATTTCATCAGATAATGCTTAGTTTCCCTCATAAGAATCTCCTATTCCCTCATCCTCTAAAGAATACTAAATGAGTAATAGATTATTGTGTTTGCAAATGCTGAAAGTTGCACCTTTCTGTCGAGGCATTTGTAGCAACAATTGGTTAGTAACACAAAAAATCAGGACTGATCAGCAGTGATTAATCTGTCTCTCCCACTCCTGTACAGAAAATAACCAAATGGGCCCAGTGGGGTGAGTGTCTTCAGGGTTCCAGAGTACTATGACGATGGCAGGGCTGGCCAGGCTTAGAAGCAGAGCAAAGCCCTGTGAAGTCAACCTTGAAGACTGATCTCCAGAGGAGAGGAAGGCAGAGTTGTCTTTTCCCTCCAAACCCCCATGTAGATGTTCTGAGATACGCAGATCAGTCAGGAGCCTGTAGTGTATTACCAATGAGGCCTGAATGTTGGAGAGGAAGAGAGCACAGTGGCATGGTACTCTATCTTTTCACACTCACAGCCTCCCAGCAAAACTGTAGCTATCCCTTGAACCACACAAGCCCAAACCCATCAAGGACAATGGCTTTCTCTGTAAACAGACATAACACCATGGATTTGTAGGAGGGAGTAAGGCAAAACAGAAAGGGCAATCACTTACACTAGGACAAGCATCTTCTCCTTGCTGTCCCACCAAGATATACAAAGTATCATCCTTCTGGAGGTCAAAAATTCCCAGCACAGACACGCCGTGGGATCGCATCATGGTGTTCTTTCCTCCTTTCCCACCAGCAGCTCCATAGCCTGAGATGCTGCAGGAAAAAGAAAACAAGAGCCTTGCACCTGAGTTGACCCAGGCAGGTGGAAGGTAGTACAAACCACTTCCAGACACTGAGTGTTTTGCACAGCTGAACTGTATACAGTGCCACTGGGCCATGTCCTGAAGACCCCGCACTCTAAATAAATCTAAACTCAAAGCTTGAAGACTGAGGTTCTCTGCTCTACATGGACCTATGAACTTGGGTGGCTGCAAAACAGCTTCTTTCACACGGAATATCGGGCAAACACTTGCTGAGGACAGAGTGAGCAAGTCCCCATGCTTTCAAACTTTAATATAGGAAACACGTCTTGTTTCCCAGAAGGCATACCTATGAGAGGCTTGCAGCAAGGAACAGAAAGAACAGAAACAGCAGAACCAGTAAGTACAGCACATATGGCTAAAGCAAATCATAGAATGTTCGGGGTTGGAAGGGACCTCTAGAGATCATCTAATCCAACCTCCCTGCCCGAGCACGATCCCCTAGGGCAGCCACACAGGAATGCATCTAGGCGGGTTTTGAAAGTCTCCGGAGAAGGAGACTCCACAACCTCCCTGGGCAGCCTGTGCCAGTGCTCTGTCACCCTTACAGTGAAAAAGTTTTTCCTCATGTTGAGGTGGAACTTCCTATGTTTTAACTTAAACCCATTATTTCTTGTTCTATTTCTGGGCGCCAAGAGAAGGAGATTGCCAGAGGGAGATTTGAGAAAGCAGACAGCATAACTAGTCCTGGTAGCATGGGCCAGATGGGTAACACCTCTCCTATTCCCACGACCTGAGGAATACAGAAGAGTAGATGGACATGGCACTACCTGCAGTAAACAAGGAAGGCAAAAGTCCCTTGGCTAAACTCACAGACACCATGAACGTCTTACCGTCTCCAGCCAGAAGTGACTAGGTTGCATACACAGGCTGCTGCAGTCTCAATTAAGGTGCTGGCACATTCATTTCAAGCAGTTAAGATTCAGAAGTCCTTACGTTGTTGATGTATCCAAAGATTTGACTGTAAGACTGGATTTCTCAGGTCCTCCCTCTCTCCCTTTCTAAGCACCTAAACAACTTGTGGCAGCTTTTATCAAAGGATTTAAAAATCATGATAAAACACACATCTCTGCTGCAGAAAATGACAGTGTTTCTCATTTTTTTAGAGCAAGTGAGGGGTGGTACAGTAAGCTCAGTTTAGATCTGAAATAAGTGGGCAATTCTCCACTGACATAAGTAGCTTTCCAGCGATTCCCATGAGAGCAATATTCAACCTGGAGCACATGAACAGTGACTGCAGGGCTGAGAACACAAAAGTTCCTCTTGGCTTCCTACCAGTTACAGTACAGGTGCTCTGCTTTACCTCTTCCTTTCCTCTAGCATCTGCTTGGTGTTTGCCTAGCACAGTCCTGCACCCAAACAAGGTACCAGAACAAACCAGGAGTGCCCATCACACCTGCCACTGCACATCAATGTCCATAAATCTATGGGGCCAGATGGGGTACATCCTACAGTACTGAAAGAGCTGGCAAGGGTTTCCACCAAACCACTCTCCATCATTTATAAACAGTCCTGGCAGACTGGGGAGGTTCCAGCTGATTGGAAGTCAACCAATACAACACCCATCTACAAGAAGGGAAAGAAGGATGATCCAGGAAACTGTAGGCCTGTTAGCTTGACTTCAGTTCCAGGAA
>NW_009703736.1:986-1225 GCF_000703405.1 Apaloderma vittatum | reverse complement strand
CTGGCCACACCCCAGTTGCAGCTCGGGAAGGGGCCCAGGGAGTACCCCGGGGACATTCTCTCGTCACATTCAGCCAACGACTCTTTCTGCCCGTAGCCGTCGTCGAAATCGTCGGCGATGTCCTCGCCGCCATTCATCTCGGGATGCTCTTCGCACTCCCCTTCTCCCTCCTGCTCCACGTCGACTACGTCGAAGGTCACCATGGTGGGGAGGGCAGGGAGGGTCTGGGTGAAGGAAGA
>NW_009703736.1:620-974 GCF_000703405.1 Apaloderma vittatum | reverse complement strand
TTGCGGAGAGGCTGGAGAAGAGGTTTCCGCTGCTGGCGAACTCCACCAGCGCCTGCGAGAAGCTCACGGCGTGCTCGGGCTCACACTCGTCGCCCGCCTGCGTCTCGCCGGCTGAGGCCTCTGCTCCGCCACCACGCTCCGGAAGCCCATAGCCCGGGAATATCCCTGCTTTGGCTGGGGCCACGCCGCCCTGGAGAGAGCCCCCGAACAACCCACAATCTGAGTCCGAGTCGAACCCTGGGTTGTTCTTCGTGAGCTGAATAAGGCAACTTCCTTGGGCTTTTTGGCTGTTGTAACAGTTTTCCGGACACAGAGTCCCCGGAAAATCTCTCCACTCTGGGTTTTCAGCTCTAG
>NW_009703736.1:0-594 GCF_000703405.1 Apaloderma vittatum | reverse complement strand
CACACCCCTGTTTGGGGCGTGCGAGGCCACCTGCTCACCGCCAAGGCCACTCTGATTCTTGCCAATCGAGCCAGCTGCCCTGGTTTTACATTCAACACATTGCTTTTCCCGGGGACACTTCTCCTTGCCCGGAACATCGAATCGTTTCAAGACGGGTTCCCTCTGCAGCTCCCAGTAGAGCAGCTCCTTCTGAATGGCCGCCAGCCGTTCCTCCTCCGTTTCCATCACCCCTCTCTTCTGATCCATCATCTGGATCAGGCTCTTCTCAGCAGGGAGGCAGAAGTCCAAGAAGTAGCTGAAGATCCCCGGGCGTGAGATTTTGCCCTCGAAGAGGGATTCCTCCCCATGAGAGGGACTCATCAGCGCGTCAAACTCGTAAAGTGCATCGCCGCTGTAGCTGTCTCTGGGCAGACGGTCCTTCTTGATCTCACCCAGCCCGTCTCCGGCGTCGTCCTCCGGCCCCGGCGTGGTGGAGTCGTAATAACCCTCGTCGCTGTTGGGGGCGGACTCTTGCTGGTCGCTCTGCGGCGTCAGGAGGTCCACGCCATCCATCGCATCCCCCAGATACGGGTGGGCTTCGGCCTCGTGCGAGGC